>NW_026718814.1:0-290642 GCF_029784015.1 Lycium ferocissimum | reverse complement strand
CCCTTTGGAACTTGAATTCTCCAAAACCCTACGAGGTGATCATAAAGCCTTTTAAGTTCTTGGATTTTTGGGTACAACGTGAGAGTTTCCAGGAGGTTATCAAGCAACACTGGTGTATAGATTTTGAAGGAAATCCATTTACCAAGTTTCATCACAAGCTCAAAAAGGTAAAGAATGCATTGAGAAGTTAGAGTAAGAACACATATGGCAATATTTTTAGCAAATTGCATCGGCATTTGAAGAGGTAATCAAAGTCCATGAGGAGCGAGTTTGAATCATCTCCAACGAGACAAAATAGAGAGAGATGACATAGGGTGCAGGCGGACATAGTAGATTCTTACATTTGGAAGAGCTGCTTTGGAAACGAGAGGTCGGGACTAACATGGTTTCAAGATAGAGATAGAAACTCAAAGTCCTTTCATGCTTATGTAAAAGGGAGGAGAAAGAAACTTAGAGTGGATAATATCCAAGATGCTGATGGAAATTGGCTAACCAATCATGTCACGACCCAACCGGAGGGCCGCGACCGGCACCCGGTGCTAACCCACCCGGGCACCTCTTATCATGCTTTCACATTTACATCTAGGTGAGCCACATAGCTAAATCATACTTTTTTCCTCGGTCATACTATTTCCATTGGGCAACAATTCATTTATATAATCATCAACAACTATGCCCACAACAATGTACATAAGCCGACGAGGCTAACAAAATCAAATCCAAAATATAGGCCGACAAGCCCAAACATATCTAACCATATACACGTATACCGAGCCTCACAGGAGAGTGTATCCTATCATATAGGTGGGACAGGACCCCGCCATGCCCATAAATATATACACAAGAGAAAGAATACCAAAAGCCGTAGCTCCCAATGAAATGGAGCTCCGCTATGTAGTCCCTGAGTAATAAAGCTATGGATCAAGCCTGTCTCCCTGGCCACCTGCGGGCATGACGCAGCGTCCATGAATAAAAAGACGTCAGTACGAAAAATGTACTGAGTATGTAAAGCATGATCAACATCACTATGAAAGCATAATAGACAACATAAGGAATAGCATAGGATGGGAGATAATAATATCATCGTCATAAACACTTACTTCCCTTTCATAGGGACTTCCCATTTCTAATACGTTATTGTGTACATATATCCATATCCATATCCAAACTCGTTTACATTCCATACCCATATTCGTATTCGTAGTCATATTTCCATTCATACTCGTATTCATTTACGTATTCGTATTCATATTCATATCATATACAGATCATACACATAGCATACCAGACCATGAAGGTTCGGTGTTTCACATACTTGGCCCTACCAAGGCTCAGGGTCATACATACCAGGCCCTACCAAGGCTCAGGGTTATCCGTACCCAACTGCAGTGGTGCGCGCGCGATAAATAAATATATATATGTTCTACCCGGCCATATAAGCTCGGGGTCCCATAATAGTCATACATAGACACATATACATAAGAGCTCATAAGCATCTTTAGCCTCATTACTATCATCATTCATTACATTTATCCCTAGAGTATTCCTCATCATATAAGGAATTTTAGTACAATCGTAACATATCGAGGATTATGAGATTAGTAGCTTTTTAAAGATAGAATCATTTGGAGGACATCATAGGCCCATAGAAGAATAGTTTTGCCAAGGAACCATGCCTTATGAAAGAAGGGTTAGCGTTACATACCTTTCCGTTCAACTATACTATCACTTGCGCGCTCTCCTTCAATGCTCACGTTTCTACCTTCATTAGAGTTATACTATCATTAGAAAATCGATAGCTTAGCATACATGACTAAAGCTAGAGAAAATTGGACAGCATCCCATTTATTTATATGACTTCCTCCATATCATATATCAACTCCCAAACATCAATAATAACATTCACAACATCATAACAATGGTCTTTGTTCACCTATATTATCCTTACTTCTCAATTCACTTCCAATCATCCATATTCATGGTCATAGCACACGATTACATTCATTCATATACAATGTCTATACCATGTTCTTAACATCATTTATAACATAACCATAATCACAATACATCAAGAATCATGACTCAACCCAAGCTTTTACTCAAAAATGACACTATTCCCACATTCATGACCCATTTTCTATATTCTTCTACAATCCAAGTGTTTCAACTTTTCAATAACTTAAACAACATGGAAATGCCATAAAACTTATCTTAGATGGTGTAGGAATGAACCTTGGGTGGAAAAACTTCACTTGAACAAAACCCTAGTTCCACCTCCACTTGGATTTCTTGTCTTAGATGAACTTTAATGGGTTTCTTATACTTGATTCACTTGATTTGATGAAGTTGATTAATAATATCTCTTGAATTCTTTTGGGAGAAGTGGGGAGAAATGTTCTAGAGGGAAGGGGTGTGAAAGGGAAATGAAATGAAATAAACTTGGACCCCTTATTAATAACACAAATCTGTCCCGACCAATTTCTATGGACCAACATACGGTCCTTATAAATTATACTGACCGTATGTCTGGCCTTAGGTTTGGTCCAGGTGAGGTGTTCTAACCTTGGCTGATTATACGGCCAAACATACGGCCATTATAATTTATATGGCCAGTATGTTGGGCCGTATAATGCCCAGTTCATCCGAACTCATTCTCGTTGACTCGTTTGATCTCCAATCCTTATGGAACCTTCTTAACAATTGTTTATCACCTCATTAGCAATCTAAGGGATGTTTTAACTCTTCTACAAAGCCTCAATAAATCATCATTAACTTGTTACTCGTAAATCCCTTCCGATACATATCGTATGCCATGCCTTCTCTTGGCGAACTTTCTTCTCTTACCTCGACCGTCTTTGAAATCGCGATTAGGGTCATCAAATGTCATTCCTTACTTATTGCAATACCGTATACTTCGTATTCTTCATTAGTCTATTCACTGTGCATCAATGGTAAATTTTCTGAGGCGTAGCATTCTTCCCCCCTTAAGAACATTCGTCCTTAAATGTTAGGATCTCGGGGATCCTATAAAAATTTCGCCAGTGTTTCCCCTGTAAAAATTTCGCCAGTATTTCATTTTGAACATGCACTGCACTCATTTTCATTCTTCATGCATATATAAGGCACAGTTGACAGGGGGTGACGCTGTGACCTTTGTTGTGTATATATAAGGCACGGTTGACGGGGGATAATACGCGTGACCTTTGTTGTGTATATATATGGAACGGTTGACGGTGACGCCGTGTATTTTATTGTGATGTGTATGTATATGGCACAGTTGACAGGGGGTGACGCTGTGGCCTTTGTTGTGATGTGTGTATATATGGCACAGTTGACAGGGGGTGACACTGTGGCCTTTGCTGGGATGTACATATATATAAGGCACAGTTGACAGGGGGTGACGCTGTGGCCTATGTGGTGATGTTTTAATTTATCTTTGCACATTCATTAAAATTTTTTAGATGTCTTCCATGATTTTATGTTCATATTGATTTAAAAAGGGTAAAGTTGCATTTACGGTATCCGCCTTAAGAGGCAATCAAATGTACGGGTCATCTTTACCCCCTGTTATGTTTTATATTTCTTACTATGATGTTACTCAAGCCTTACATACTCAGTACACTATTCGTACTGACCCCCTTTCTTCGGGGGCTGCGTTTCATGCTGCGCAGGTGTATACAGATGAGTAGAAGACATTGGCAATAGGATGTTCCCAGGCTATCAGCGGGATTGGTGAGCTCCATCTCAGTTCGGAGTGTTGCCGAGTCAGAGTACTTATATTATGATAACTCGTGTATGTTAGAGACTTTTGCGCGAGTGTCCGTGGATAGGCGTCGAGGAGTCGATGAGGTGTAAAGCGACCATATAGGTCGATGTGTCTTTATGCTTTGTTTCCTTTGTAAAGATTTTATTTGTGACTAAAGGTTTTCTTTGAATTAACGATAAGGGAGAAGTTATGACTCCTGGATGGAATAGTTGTATGGCACTCAGCCGAGTAGGGTTTTAGGTGCCAGTCGCGGCCCTCCGGTTTGGGTCGTGACAACTTCTTTGTTTCTAAGCCTCCGTACTTACCTATCTAATATGGCAATGGGTACCTCTTCATAAGTCAACTTTTCTGTCACTTGAACATCATTTACTGGCACGATCCAGTAGGATCTCCGACACATTTACGAAGCATCGAGACATGGAAAACTGGGTGAACTGACTCCAATTCAGGGGGTAGATCTAATTCGTAAGCCACTTTGCCTACCTTGCGCACGATCTCATAAGGCCCGATATACCGGGGACTAAGCTTCCCCATTTTGCCAAATCTCATAACGCCCTTCATTGGCGACACCTTTAGGAATACCCAATCTTTAACTTGAAACTCTAAGTCCCTTCGACGATTTTCCGCATAGGACTTTTGACGACTTTGGGCTGCTAATAGTCGACCTTGTATGAGCTTAACTTTTTCTATGGCTTGCTGGACCAAGTCTGGCCCTATCAATTTAGTCTCTCCTACTTCAACCACCCAATTGGGGATCTACACTTTCGCCCATATAAAGCCTCATACGGTGCCATTTGGATTCTAGAATGACAACTATTATTATAAGCAAATTCAATAAGGGATAAGTGATCATCCCAACTTCCTCCGAAATTCAATATACATGCCCGTAACATATCCTCAAGGGTCTGAATAGTACGTTCAGCTTGTCCATCGGTCTGTGGGTGAAATGCCGTGCTAAGGCTCACTCGAGTCCCCAAACCCTCTTGGAAAGACTTCCAAAAATTAGCTGTAAACTGAGTTCCTCTATCTGAGATAATAGATACTAGAACACCGTGAAGTCGCACTATCTCTTCAACATAAAGCTTTGTATAATCTTCTGCCACATATGTAGTTCTGACTGGTAAGAAATGAGCTGACTTCGTGAGTCTATCCACAATCACCCATATGGAATCATACTTACGTCGAGAACGGGGTAAGCTTGTAATGAAGTCCATGTTAATTACTTCCCACTTCCAAGTTGGAATTTCTATAGCTTGCAACAATCCGCCCGGCTTTTGGTGTTAAATTTTCACCTATTGACAGTTGGGACATTAAGCTACGAATTCCGCTATATCTTTATTCATCCCATCCCACCAATATATAGACTTAAGATCATGATACATTTTCGTTGCTCCGGGGTGGACAGAATAACGAGAGCAATGGGCTTCTCTCAATATTTGGTGGCGTAGTCCTGCCACATCAGGAACACATAATCTACCTCGGCATCGGAGAACTTCATCTCCTACAATCTCAAATGATGACTTCTCCTTCTAAGGGAGTGTATCTCTATAATGCATTAGCATGGGATCTTCGTATTGTCGCTCTTTCACTTCCATTACTAGCGACGAGACTGCTGAATTCTGAATGGTAGTTCCCCTGCTACCTGAGTCAACTACTCGAACTCCTAGACTAGTTAACTGCTGGAGCTCATGAGCCATTTCTCTTTTCCCTAGTCGTACATCACACAAACTTTCCATAGATCTACGGCTAAGAGCATCAGCCACAACGTTTGCCTTTCCGGGGTGTTATAGGATATCAACATCATAATCTTTTAGCAATTCCAACCATCGTCGTTGCCGCAAATTCAACTCTTTTTGCTTGAAGATATAGTCAAGGCTCTTATGATCTGTATAAATATCCACATGAACACTATACAAGTAATGTCTCCACATTTTTAATGCATGAATCACTGCAGCCAATTCAAGGTCATGGGTTGGATAATTTTTCTCATGTTTTCGTAACTGCCTTGAAGCATACGCAATCACCTTACCATGTTGCATCGATACACAGCCTATCCCAACGCCTGAAGCATCACAATAGACAACATAACCTTCCGATCCCTCCGGGAGTGTCGAAGCTGGGCGAGAGTCAATCTATCTTTTAGCTCTTGGAAACTACGTTCACAAGCATCTGTCCATTGAAACTTTACTGATTTCTGGGTCAGCTTTGTGAGTAGTGCAGAAATAGAAGAAAAACCTTCAACAAATCTCCTGTAATATCCTGCTAAGCCTGAAAAGCTACGAACCTCTATAGGAGTTGTGGGCCTTGGCCAAGTCTTCACGGCCTCAATCTTTTGGCTATCTACCCGAATACCATTGGCTAAAACAATGTGCCCCAAAAATGTCACTGAGTTCAACCAAAACTCACACTTAGAAAATTTTGCAAACAATTCTCGAGTTTGAAGAACTCTAAGGACAGTACGCAAATGATCCGCATGCTCTGCCTCGGATCTAGAATACACCAAGATATCGTCTATGAATACAATCACAAATAAATCTAGGAAGGGTCTGAACACATCGTTCATCAAATTCATAAACACTGCCGGTGCATTAGTTAGCCCAAATGACATTACTCGGAACTCAAAATGGCCATATCTAGTTCTGAAGGTTGTCTTAGGGATATCTTTCTCCCTAACTCTCACTTGATGATGCCCGGACCTCAAATCTATCTTTGAAAACCATTTGACGCCTTGTAATTGGTCAAATAAGTCATCAATCCTTGGAAGAGGATATTTATTCTCAATTGTCACCTTATTCAGTTGCCGATAGTCAATCCATATTCTCAAGGAGCCATCTTTCTTTCGGACAAACAATACGGGTGCTCCCCACGGGGATGAACTAGGCCTAATAAAGCCTTTCTCAAGCAAGTCTTTCAATTGCTCCTTCAACTCTTTCAATTCTGCGGGAGCCATTCTATAAGGTGGAATAGATATAGGCTTGGTGTACCTTGGCAACACATCAATAGCAAAATCAATCTCTCTTTCCGGAGGAAGGCCTGGAAGCTCTTCCGGGAATACATCCGAAAATTCATTCACCACGGGGACTGACTGAAGAGTCGGCGGTTCAGCTTCTACATCTTGAACCCGAACTAGATGATAAATGCAACCCTTTGTGATCATTTTCCTTGCCTTGAGATAGGAAATAAACCTACCTTTTGGTAACGCATTTCCTTTCCATTCTATGATAAGTTAAGGTCGGGACCATTCCGGGTGCGAAGTCGAGACGTGTGACCTTCGATTTTGTCGTAAGACCTAAGTGTGTATGATGTTATTGGTATGGAAACATCAAAGAAACTTGGGACCAAAGATGGAATAATGAAAGTTGCTAATTATTGAAAGAAAGAGAGGGAGTAAAACAAGGCCATGTGGCCGGCCACCTTTGAGTGGGCCATGGCCACATGGTTGGCCATTATTTGTAATAAAAGGATGACTTAAGGGACCATTTATCATCATCTTCATTAACTAGAAAAATCAAGAACATTGAGAGCAAAAACCATCAACCATTCGGCCACCAACTTCCAAAAATCAAGACCAAGATTAAGCCATCCCAAAATTATTTCTTCTAAGCAAATCTACTAATTGGAGGGTGCTTGATAACGTGGAGTTGTTGTTTCAAGCGTTGGATTGTTCGTTTTCATCCTTGGCCAACTTTGGACAAGTTGAGGAGTTGTGAAGAAAGGTAAATTCTAATCTTGTTTTATGAGTTATGGAAGGTTTATGTGTGTTGTTGTATGTTGATATGGATGAAATTCATGAGATATGGCATTGAAGTTGAGCCGTGTACCATGGTGTTTGGCCGTGTGCATGTGTGTTGTGTGTCTAAGTGATGAACTAAGTTTATGTAGCATGTTTGGTTATTGTGGAGTGTTGAAATGAATGAAAATCATGAAGTATATATATATGGGTGTGTTGGCCGAATATGGCCTTTATGTGTGTCAAGAAATGAATTAGTTTTCTTGGAATTTTGGTTGTTGTTGTTATGTGGATTCTATGTTGGAAATGAGAGTTTAATGATTCAAGTTGGTATGGTAAGTGTTATGGGCTGATTTGGAAGATTTTGTGTATTTAGTGTAATTTTTATGTTTATGGAAATGGCATGGTTAGAGTATGGATTGTTAGAGTAAATCACGATTTGAAATCGAGGAATGTGTTAGAGTTGAGGTTCTCGGGTTTGGGGATCATTTCGGGTGGAATGGAGTGTTTGTTGGATTGTTGGAAATATTGTATGAATTATTTAAAGAGTTCTTGAATATTGTTTGAATGGTTTTGGATTGATAATTGAATGTGCGTTAGTTTGATTACATGTTGGTTTGTATGTATGTAGTTGTAGTGAGCATAATTGGAATATTGTTGGAATGTGTGGAGAAGGATTATTAATGTTCGAATGTGTTTGAATTGATTATGGATATTGTTGGAATGATTGTTGGTGTTGTTGTGTTGTTGAATTTGGCCGAGTTGAATTCTCGGGGTTGGTCTATTTTCAGGGGAAGTGCTGCCCAAATTTCCGTAGGATTATGTGTTAGTTGGAAATGAACTTCTAAATGCTTGGTTGACGTTGGTATTTATTGATGTTATGTAGATCTTGGAGAATTCGAGATATAAGTTTGATTTGGATTAGCGTTGTGTGCGAGCGAGGTATGTAAAGCTTAACTCTTCTTTCTTTTGGCATGTCTTAGTTGTACATAGGCTACGACACGAGCCTCGAGGAAATTCTATTCTCACAATCCGAGCATGTCTATGATTCGCGTTTGTCTCTTGGTATTCGTATGTTGATGTGAGAAAATATTGGCTTTGATGTTTTGGAATAATTGATTTTTCTTAAAATTGCATAAAAACTTGGTTTTCAAAAGAGTTTTATTCTTAAACGATGTTGAAACTACGAACGTTCATAACTTTCGACTAAGGGCTCGGATTGCCTCGATATCATTGTGGGAGGTTGTATGACGTGTGATGAGTATGTTTTCCATAGGCGGGCCCGGCTCGGGTCGACACTCGTCCGTGGGTCCCGCGACCTTCCTTTGTACATTTCTGATGACGTTTGAAAGAGTTTGGTATGACGATTTTCCCGATTCCCAAGTATGGTCATTTTACTTACTTTTTGAACTTATGATAACGATTTTATGCATATGGTTACTCACGACTCTGCTCGTGCGTGTTGTTGGTACATCTTTCACCGGTTCCCGGGCCGGTTATGTTGTCGTGCGCACTATGATATATTCCGGTGTTATGCTGTGTTACGGTTCCCGAGACCTCGCCATAGGGCCGGGTTCCGTTTATGGAGTTATGCTGTGATATGGCTTATGATGTGTTGTGATGATGTGTTACGTTCGGGGTTGTACGGAGATTTGAAACCTTCGGTGTTATGCTTGTGTTATGGCGCCATCGACGCGGGCGACCATATTTTCGTGCCCTTGCATGCTTTCTATTTTGAAAATAAACATTTGGCATTTTGGAAATGTACTTACTTTCGGTACTTCGTTTCGAGTGTGACTCGCATTTATTTATTGTATTTTCTCGCTTTGCATACTCGCACATATTTCGTACCGACCCCTTTCTTCGGGGGCCGCGTTTCATGCCCGCAGTACGTACGCCCCGCTTGGCGATCCGCCGCCTTAGGAGACCTATCCCGTCGTGTTGGAGTGCTCCTTTTATCCCGAGCCTATATCTTGGTATATACTCGTTCGTTGCATATGTGTGTGTGTGTTCAGGGGTACGGCGGGGCCCTGTCCCGTCATATGATTCTGTTGGTTTGTTTAGAGGCCTGTAGACGTATATGTGGGTTATGTGCCTACTCTGTACAGGTGTGTTCGTATGTTATATGTTTTGGGCGATCCTATTCGCCGTGGCAGCCTTGTCGGCTTGCATATATATATATATATTTGGGCCGTTGTGCCATATATAGCCTCGCGTTTCTATGTATGTGTATGGTTGTGTTTGAGACGGCGTTTGATATTCATATATACGCATAAGCCAGTGTGTGTGATTTGGGTTCGATGAATGCGTTTGGGTGCCCAACTCGGGCACTAGTCACGGCCTACGGGGTTGGGTCGTGACAAAAGTGGTATCAGAGTGGTTTGTCCTCGGAATGTCTACATGCCGTGTCTCGTAGAGTCTTGTTTATCGGTGTGTTGTGCACCACATCTATAAACAGGAGGCTACAGGACATCTAGGGTGTTACTTTTCTTTGAATCTTAGATCGTGCGATAGAGCTGTGCTATTAAGATGACTCTTTTCTGACCAATTGTTATATCTTTCAGCGATGCCTCCGAAGAAGACAACGGCCGCCCAGAAGGGCAAGGCGGTGGCAGGAGAGGCTAGTCGGGCACCGAGAGTTACACGGGCTCGTGCTCGGACTACGCCCGGTATTGTGCTTCAGTCGGAAGGTTCAGCCACTCCACCACCAGGGGATGCTGGAGCAGGTCCCTCAGCGCCCCCAGCTCCCCAGCCCGGGGCGGAGGATAGGACGCTGAGGGAGGCTGTACAGCTGTTGACGACGATAGTGGCAGGACAGGCTCGCGGACGCGGGCGGAGAGGTAATGATAATGATGACAAACGCGATAGCCTGAGGGTTCGCGATTTCTTGACGTGCATCCCCCCTGAGTTTTTCTGGTCTAAGCTCGACGAGGACCCCCATGATTTCATTCGGCAGATGAGACGCTCATTGGGACTGGTCAGGGCTTCAGAGACCGAGTCCGTTGAGTTAGCCTCGCACAGGTTGCGAGATATTGCACTTAACTGGTATGAGTCCTGGGAGCTATCCAGGGGTGAGGGTGCTTCCCCGGCCACGTGGGACGAGTTTACGGCTGCCTTTCTCCGTCACTTTCTGCCCCCGGAGTTGCGGAGGGCGAGGGTTGATCGATTTTTGCAGATACGACAGAGGGGTCGGAGTGTTCGCGAGTATAACTTGGAGTTCGATTCTCTGGCCCGATATGCACCTGCTATAGTGGCGGATATGGCCGACCGAATGCATCGATATGTGATAGGGTTGGACAGCTACTTGATTGACAGCGTGACAATGGCGTCGCGGATGATATGGACATCGCCCGGTTGCGCGCACGCCCGTGGGGATGGAGGACCGGCACCGAGCCGAATCGGATCCCGAGAGATCGTGATAGGAGGCCGCCCAAGAGGGCCGATCGGGCGGGGTATTCGAGAGATTCCCGAGGCGGGCGGCCTCGGTGTCGGTCCGGTGGATATTTCCCGCCGCCGTGCCGGGATACACGATGAAGTAGGCGATTTGATGACGTAGGACCGTCCGGGGCGGATCGCAGTTCCGTGGCCTTAGGTCCTCGTGGCAAGCGGAGGTTCCGGTCGATGAGACCACCCGTCTCCGTGCCCCCACTGTGGGAGGTCTCACCCGGGAGAGTGTTTCCGTGCCAGCGGTGCCTGTTTTAATTGTGGCCGTCAGGGCCATCTGATGAGGGATTGCCCGGCTAGGGTTGGTTTGGGCGGTGCGGCGCAGCCTACCGGGTCAATTGCCGGTTCATCTTCTTCAGCAGCTATGCGCCCTATGGGTCAGGGTGTGCCGGCACCAGCAGGCCGTGGCAGAGGTCGCGGCGGAGTCCCCGAAAGCGGTCCTTCGAACCGCATATACGCTTTGGCAGGTAGGCGGGATCCAGAGGCGGCACCGAATGCGGATCCAGGTATATGAGCCTTTATTGTAATATTTTTATGTATGTGTGTTTGTTGTATGAATGTTGTTTGATAGCGGCGAGTAAGGATCCGAAAGCCGATAATTAGGTATTTATAAATAACGACGATCAAGGTATGTCTGTTGCCATAGGGAATTTGGGTATCTGGAATGGGAAGTAGGCATGTCCGTAGGTGAGAAGTTAGTGTCGAGGGTTGGAGAGGGCTAAAATAGTAAGTGTGTTATGAGAGCGTTTGGAAATCTGGAACTTCAATTTACTCCGCATTATGTGATGAAAGTCATGTGATGAGGTGGACGCGATTATACTGGGGGTAAAGCATCGTATTTCATCGGAGTTCCGAGGTTAAGCGTGCTGGGGTGAGAGCAAATTCAGGATGGGTGACCCCCTGGGAAGTTTTCTGGAAATCTTGCAAGTTCAGATGTAAGAGGCAAATGAGAGGCTAAGATTGCAGCATAATGTGTGATCGGAAAGTTTAAAGACGAAATCTAAGCCAAGGAGCAATAGAAGAGTTTGAATTAGAGATAAAGAGATGACTTGAGAAACTGGGAGATAAAGAAGGAGAGAAAGAGTATGATTGGCAGGTACGACTATGTGTTATGGTAATAACGGGAATTCTCCCCGAGATCCTTATACGACCTTATAAGACTAGTTGAACATTCGAGGACGAATGTTCTAAAGGGGGGAAGGATGTTATATCCCGTATTTTGAACGTCGGGACGATTCGGGTTAACTATGATAAGTTAAGGTCAGGACCATTCCGGGGTGCGAAGTCGAGACGTGTGACCTTCGATTTTGTCATAAGACCTAAGTGTGTATGATGTTATTGGTATGGAAACATCAAAGAAACTTCGGGACCAAAGATGGAATATTGAAAGTTGCTAATTATTGAAAGAAAGAGAGGGAGTAAAACAAGGCCATGTGGCCGGCCACCTTTGAGTGGGCCATGGCCACATGGTTGGCCATTATTTGTAATAAAGGATGACTTAAGGGACCATTTATCATCATCTTCATTAGACTAGAAAAATCAAGAACCTTGAGAGCAAAAAGACCAACCATTCGGCCATAGCTTCCAAAATCAAGACCAAGATTAAGCCATCCCAAAATTATTTCTTCTAAGCAAATCTACTAATTGGAGGGTGCTTGATAACGTGGAGTTGTTGTTTCAAGCGTTGGATTGTTCGTTTTCATCCTTGGCCAACTTTGGACAAGTTGAGGAGTTGTGAAGAAAGGTAAATTCTAATCTTGTTTTATGAGTTATGGAAGGTTTATGTGTGTTGTTGTATGTTGATATGGATGAAATTCATGAGATATGGCAATATGAAGTTGAGCCGTGTACCATGGTGGTTGGTCGTGTGCATGTGTGTTGTGTGTCTAAGTGATGAACTAAGTTTATGTAGCATGTTTGGTTATTGTGGAGTGTTGAAATGAATGAAAATCATGAAGTATATATATATGGGTGTGTTGGCCGAATATGGCCTTTATGTGTGTCAAGAAATGAATTAGTTTTCTTGGAATTTTGGTTGTTGTTGTTATGTGGATTCTATGTTGGAAATGAGAGTTTAATGATTCAAATTGGTATGGTAAGTGTTATGGGCTGATTTGGAAGATTTTGTGTATTTAGTGTAATTTTTATGTTTATGGAAATGGCATGGTTAGAGTGTGGATTGTTGGAGTAAATCATGATTTGAAATCGAGGAATGTGTTAGAGTTGAGGTTCTCGGGTTTGGGGATCATTTCGGGTGGAATGGAGTGTTTGTTGGATTGTTGGAAATATTGTATGAATTATTTAAAGAGTTCTTGAATATTGTTTGAATGGTTTTGGATTGATAATTGAATATGCGTTAGTTTGATTACATGTTGGTTTGTATGTATGTAGTTGTAGTGAGCATAATTGGAATGTTGTTGGAATGTGTGGAGAAGATTATTAATGTTCGAATGTGTTTGAATTGATTATGGATATTGTTGGAATGATTGTTGGTGTTGTTGTGTTGTTGTCAAATTTGGCCGAGTGTGAATCTCGGGGTTGGTCTATTTTCTGGGGAAGTGCTGCCCAAATTTCCGTAGAATTATGTGTTAGTTGGAAATGAACTTCTAAATGCTTGGTTGACGTTGGTATTTATTGATGTTATGTAGATCTTGGAGAATTCGAGATATAAGTTTGATTTGGATTAGCGTTGTGTGCGAGCGAGGTATGTAAAGCTTTTCTAACTCTTCTTTCTTTTGGCATGTCTTAGTTGTACATAGGCTACGACACGAGCCTCGAGGAAATTCTATTCTCACAATCCGAGCGTGTCTATGATTCGCGTTTGTCTCTTGGTATTCGTATGTTGATGTGAGAAAATATTGGCTTTGATGTTTTGGAATAATTGATTTTTCTTAAAATTGCATAAAAAAAAAAAAAGCTTGGTTTTCAAAAGAGTTTTATTCTTAAACGATGTTGAAACTACGAACGTTCATAACTTTCGACTAAGGGCTCGGATTGCCTCGATATCATTGTGGGAGGTTGTATGACGTGTGATGAGTATGTTTTCCATAGGCGGGCCCGGCTCGGGTCGACACTCGTCCGTGGGTCCCGCGACCTTCCTTTGTACATTTCTGATGACGTTTGAAAGAGTTTGGTATGACGATTTTCCCGATTCCCAAGTATGGTCATTTTACTTACTTTTTGAACTTATGATAACGATTTTATGCATATGGTTACTCACGACTCGCTCGTGCGTGTTGTTGGTACATCTTTCACGGTTCCCGGCCGGTTATGTTGTCGTGCGCACTATGATATATTCCGGTGTTATGCTTGTGTTACGGTTCCCGAGACCTCGCCATAGGGCCGGTTCCGTTTATGGAGTTATCTTTGTGATATGGCTTATGATGTGTTGTGATGATGTGTTACGTTCGGGGTTGTACGGAGATTTGAAACCTTCGGTGTTATGCCGTGTTATGGCGCCATCGACAGGCGGGCGACCATATTTTCTGTGCCCTTTGCATGCTTTCTATTTTGAAAATAAACATTTGGCATTTTGGAAATGTACTTACTTTCGGTACTTCTGTTTCGAGTGTGACTCAGATTTATTTACTGTATTTTCTGCTTTGCATACTCGCACATATTTCGTACCGACCCCCTTTCTTCGGGGGTCGCGTTTCATGCCCGCAGGTACGACGCCCGCTTGGCGATCCGCCGCCTTAGGAGACCTATCCCGCCGTGTTGGAGTGCTCCTTTTATCCCGAGCCTATATCTTGGTATATACTCGTTCGTTGCATATGTGTGTGTGTGTTCGGGGGTACGGCGGGGCCCCGTCCCGTCATATGATTCTCGTTGGTTTGTTTAGAGGCCAAAAGACGTATATGTGGGTTATGTGCCTACTATGTTTTGGGGGCGATACGTGTGTGTTCGTATGTTATATATTTTGGGCGATCACCTATTCGCCTCGTGGCTTCTATTGTGTATGGTTGTGTTGTATATATATTTGGGCCGTTGTGGTATATATATATGATGGGTTTGATGTGTGTTGTGTTTGAGACGGCGTTTGATATTCATATGTCACGCGTAATATACATACCGTGTGTGTGATTACGCTCACCTGCTTTGTTGTTGTAGGCTTTCTTAAGATCGTAGGCCGAATAAATCCATCAAATGTGGCCCCATGAGGCCGATTATGTCACAAAACCGTTGCACTCGGTTACCCATGTCTGTACCATGGCCGAAGCATACCTGGCCAAAGAATTGAAGCGAGACTATGCTCAAAGCACTTATGCTTCCTTGCCTCAAATTCAAGAACTTATCAACTTTAGCTCGCCGAACTTCTGTAGGCAAATAATGTCGGACGAAGGCTCTGAAATTCTTGCCATACGGGAGGCGCGTTGGCTCCCCGTGAAGCCATCCAAACTGTGTACCAATGAACCGCAACATCCCTCACCCTGTAGGATGCTAACTCCACCGATTTAGTGTCCGAAGCATGTATCAACCGATGTGTCCTCAACATACCATCGATAAAGTTCTGAGGGTCCTTATCCAGCTTTGATCCAAAGAATTCCGGAGGGTTCAAGCTAATAAAATGGGATAATAGTCAAAATACCCCCCAACGTTTGACCAAAATGCCAACTACACACCTAACCTTTGCGTTGGACCTATTACCCCCCTGAAATTTTTTTTTCAGTATTAAAATGCCCCTTTTTTGCTGATGTGGACAAGAGCGTGAATACACCGCTCGGTGGCGCGTTATAGCCTTTAAAAAGAGCATGTGACGTGTTTTGGAGCGCAATCAAGACTGCCACGTAGATGCCATGTAGATTAATTTGAACTCCTCCATTTTTACACCCCGAAACGGCTACTTCATCTTCTTCTTCACCCATTTAATACCCATCTCCATTTTTTGTCAAAAAAGCAAACGACTCCATAACTTCAACCACTCCAATCGTTATACCTCTAAAAATCAACACCTTAATCGCTCCAATCGTTGGAAAGAGGTTCGTTAGCTAGGGTTTATTTCTCATTTATTTCTCTTTAAATTTTCGTTCATGTGAAATTTATTGTTTTAAATTTCTTGAGTGATTCTTGCTCATATTTAGTCATTTTTCATTTCTTAGGGTTTGTTATGGAAAAAATTGACCTTGGTCGATTGTGTATGGATGAGAGTGATCCTATGCTTAGAACCGTGGTCCAATGTCAACACGGGAATTTGTTGCAAATGCAAACTTCTTGGTCTAAAAACAACCCCGGAAGAAGATCTTGGTCTTGTCCCTATTATGGTGTATGGTCTTGCTCCCATTTTTTGATTTATTGAAAAATTAAATTTGTAAAATTATGCTCGTTTTGCTATTTTTAGTGCTCAAAAATGCAAGTTTTATTTGGAGGGACGAGAGATGAAGTTGATCCAAGATCAAAATTTATCCTCCCAAAATTGGTTAACAAAATTAGAGATTTAGAGAAGGAATTGGTGCAATATCGGAGTTTGAAGATGGAATTGGATGAGATCACTACTAACGATAATAATTCGGTTAGTGTTGACATGGGTTTGGTCGAGGTTGATGGACCAAAAAAGAAGACACAAGGAAGACTAAAGGGGGTAGGTTCCATAGGAATTTCATTTTTTGTTTTGTTGTTTGTGTTGTTGTTGTGTTCATAAGTTTTGTATTCCGTAGTGGCAATTCAAACAATGGAAAAATCAAATTGCCATAGATAGTGGTAGTGGTGGTAGTGTCTCGGCTATGTTATGTTTTGTTTGCCTTTTGTTATGGCAAATTTTCTAACATATATACATCTATTTTATCATGTATGAATGAAGAAGTTTGATGTTAAGGTGTTTTGAAGTATTTATCCGAAATTAAAATTAAAATCAAAATCACATCCACATAACATTAATCATTGTCTTAATCAAAATAGTAGCATACATGGACATGTTAAACATAGACAATTGAATAATAGAGATCTACTAATCAATATTTATGATCTCTATCTCTTTTTTAAATACATGAAATCCTATGCCATCTCCACACTCACATTTACACCCCGAATCTCTAGTGTGTCTCCCTCTTTCAAACCTTTTGAATCTATAAATGCCTTCCACCCTTGGCATAAACGAGCATTTTTCCCAGTGCGAACGTCATCTTGTGAACGGTGTCATCTTGATACTTTAACACGGCATGCGTTGTTGTCGTTGGAAAAATGTCATGATGTTCATGTGGAAGTATCTTGAATGAACAAAAAAAGAAAGTTTACATCGTCGGTTTTCACGTAAATCAAATAATAATAACAAATATAAAAAAACTTACAAAATCATCGGCTTGCACGTAAGAACGGTTAACTTTTTCACAAAGAAAGCTAGCATCTTCTTTTGGTATGATGTAGATGTTATATGTTGTTGTGTTTGTTGTGCTACTGCTTCTTGGTGCACTAGTTGTTGTGTTTGTTGTGTTATATAGATGGTTTCAACATTTTTTTGCACGGATTGCCCTTCGTTTGGGGTGGTCTTTAAATTTTGCCACTCAAATTTGTGGTCTTTAAATTTTGCCCTTCATATTTGTGGTCTTTAAATTTTGCCCTTCATATTTGTGGTCTTTAAATTTTGCAAGGCGAGGACTAGGGAGTGTATGCCGGATCCAAGCTTACAATCTTTAAGAAAAAGTTAAAGTTATGCCGGATCCGGCATAACTAAAAGTCTGCCCCTCAAGGCAAAGTCTGCCCCCTCCGGCATATAAAATTTTAACTTTGCCTTATAAGGCAAACTTTTTTTTTGGTTGAAGTCTATCAACAGTTGCTAATCTACATTGTATTGCCAGCCAAAGTGTGAATTTGTATCTGGGATGGACATTTGGTTCCATGTAACTTCGCTATGCCCCCATCGGCATACAGTTGTGAAGGAATTAGCAAAGTTATGCCGGACCCGGCATACTTATGCCTTATGGGCAGACTTGACAGAAGTATGCCGGTTCCGGCATAACTTTGATAATTTCTTCATAAGTTTATGCCGGATCCGGCATAAAATTTTGCCCATTAAAAGTATGCCCCCATCGGCATAAACTTGTTAAGTCTCGACAATAAACTTGGCATTACACAAGTAGTTTCTGCTAGTTTGGAGGCAAGTATGCTTTGGAATGTAAGTTTTAATTTGGATATCATCGTGGTTTTATCAAGCCTAGCATACAATAACCATGGACAACCATCCTTGCACCTCACTTTAACCCTTGTAGGCTCATTCACCCACTTTTCTACTTTAACCCTTTTCCTATGGCATATTTTATTCTTTGCTCTCCTAAACTCATCAACATCTTTAAAGACCATACCATTGCCATACAACTTTCTTGGCGAGTGGGGTCATGAATGATTTTGTTCTTATCATTCTTCCTTCTTGTAAACCTTTGTCTTCTTGGCGGTTTACCCCAACCAGTTCAATGTCCTCTTCATCATCCCAACCCTCATCCTCATCTATTTCAAAGCTATCATCAACGAGACTATCAATGTAAGGTTCATCACCTCCTAACCTACCCTCAAGACTAACCTTACCTATTCTAGTTTCATCAAATCCTAGATCCACGCCGAACGACTGCTGGAACCTATTCGGCTGTCGAGGTTTTGCCCTCTCACTTCTTTTTCTCCTCTTGAAATTCAATCCTCCTTTCGACCCTCAACTCTCTTACCTCATCGGCCTCATCACTTGCATATTCATCCTCACCTTCCCCTTCTATGTCATCTCTGATTGTTCTGCTATCATCGGTTGAGAAATCGAACCTCGTCTAAGGAATCGATCCAGTATTTGGACCTACATCTTTAAGATCTTCGTGAGCGGGTAGAGAGGAAGGTCTTGTATTTTCGAGCGGTAGTATCAAAGCAAGGAAAAGAGGAATGGGGTGTTGTTTCTTCGGAAGCAACAGCGGTGTAGGATAGGTAGGAGGTGTTTTTTTACGGAACGAGAAAAATTTGAAGTAAAAGAGGAATGGGGTGGTGTGTTTTCGGCGATAACGACGGTGTATAGGAGGTAGGAGGAGGTGTTTTTTCACAAGTTTGAGTAGAAAAGGACAAAGGTGCATTAGGACAATTTAAGGGCTCCTCGACAACCCTTTCATTACTACATCTTTCATCGGACCCCTATGTCATGCCCCTTTATTAAAAGGGGAACAAGATTCCTCCCTATCCTCGTGACTAACATATTCTAATAAAGGTGGGTCAACAACTGCTTCATCAACCATGTGCTTGACAAAAACCTCCACAGTGTCACCATCATTCAAACCGACAGTCATATTTAAAATAACCTCATCACTATCAACATCTACCAAAATGCCACAATGAGGTGGCTTAATACTGAATGTGCAAGTAGTTGTGTATCCTAATTCTTTAATAAAGTCTCTCAACTCAAAAAAAGACAACATATCAACATCGACATTGAATATATCAGTAACTTCCCCACCTTCATATATTGGCTCCCCATTATTTAAGTGTAACACACCTCCATGGTACCATCTTAAGGTTACATACACAAAATCAGCCATGTACTACCTAAATACAAAATAAAAAAACAAAGAATACCAAGTAATTCAACTTAATGTCAAACGGAATCAAAAAAATGATAATAATATGCCGATGAATCTTGAAAACCCTAGACTACATCGTTTTTTGAAAAAAAAAAATCAAACAATATGCACAATATGATAATAAATGTCTTGATTACGATTAGGGAACTATGAAAATTTGTTTTTTATAGTCCAGTTTCAAACAATATGCACAAAATCCTAGTATCATTTTTTGAAAGAAAAAAAAAATGTAAGGAAACTAACCTTTGGGATGGCTGCTACGTTTTTGTGAAGAAGAGAATATGTACGTGAGAAAATGAAAACAAAGATTGGGGTTGAAAATGGTGTTTATCGTGAAATTTGGGATGGCTGCTACGTTTTTGTGAAGAAGAGAATTGGGATGGTGTTTAATTTAGGGCTACGGGTCGGGTTGCGGGTCAAAAAAGGGGCTGAAATTAAATATGTGACACGTGGGCCAGGCGCGTGTAGACAAGCGCCATTTAATAATTGGGGGTTGGCATATTGGACTGCCACATCAGCAAAAAAGGGGCATTTTAATACTGAAAAAAAAATTTCAGGGGGGTAATAGGTCCAACGCAAAGGTTAGGTGTGTAGTTGGCATTTTGGTCAAACGTTGGGGGGTATTTTGACTATTATCCCCTAATAAAATCATGGGCCCTTGCACTAATAGCCCTATCACCTTGCCTTGTACTTTGTCGCTGAGTCTGGCGAACCAATTGAGTAAGCAAATGAATGGCCTCTTTCACATCTTGGCCTGAAGCATCCGGTGGAGGTGCTGGAGCTGGGGCTGAGGCTCCCTCACGCTCCACAGAAAGAGGCACTAAATGGGAGGACTGAGATTGAGCCGCATTTTGGGACTCACTTTCCTCTACAACCGTTGGAGGTGCTCTTTCAGCTCGCTTCTCTACCACTGTCTTGCCCTTTTGGGCTATCGTAGCCTTTCTCTTCTGTGCGTCTGCGAAATACATAACACACGGTTAAGGAGAAGGAAGTTCTTATATCATAGCTCTATCGCACGATCTTATGAAGAAAGAAGGTCATTCATTCCTAAAATGCCCGCAGCCCTTGTTTATAAGTGTGGCGCGCAACACACCCATAACCAAGACTCTATTGGACACGGCTCGTAGACACACCCAAGGACAGAACTGCTCGGATACCACTTTTGTCACGACCCAGCCAGAGGGCCGCGACGGGCACCCGGTGCTAACCCACCCGGGCACCTCTTACCATACTTTCACATTTACATCTAGGTGAGCCATATAGCTAAATTATACTTTTATCCTCATTCATACTATTTCCACTGGGCAATAATACATTTATATCATCATCAATAACTATGCCCACAACAATATACATAAGCCGACGAGGCTAACAAAATCATATCCAAAATATAGGCCGACAAGGCCAAACACATCTAACCATATACACATGTCTACAAGCCTCTAAGGAGAGTGTATCATATCATATAGGTGGGACAGGACCCCGCCATGCCCATAAATATATACACAAGAGAATGAATACCACAAGTTGTAGCTCCGAATGAAATAGAGCTCCGCTATGTAGTCCCTGAGTAATAAAGCTATGGATCAAGCTGTCTCACCACCGTAGGCATGACGCGGCGTCCAAACAAAATGACGTCGGTTCGAAGAATGTCTTGAGTATGTAAAGCATGATCAACATCATTATGAAAGCATAATAGACAACATAAGGAATAGCATAGGATGGGAGATAATAGTATCATCGTCATAAACACTTACTTGCTTTTCATAGGGACTTCCCATTTCTAATACGTTATTGTGTACATATATCCATATCCATATCCGAACTCGTTTACATTCTATACTCATATTCGTATTCGTAGTCATATTTCCATTCATACTCGTATTCATTTGTGTATTCGTATTCATATTCATATCATATACATATCATATACATAGCATACCCAACCATGAAGGTTCGGTGTTTCACATACCTGGCCCTACCAAGGCTCAGGGTCATACATACCCAGCCTACCAAGGCTCGGGGTTATCCGTACCCAACGAACGGTGGTATGCGCGCGATATATAAATATATATATATGCTCTACCCGGCCATATAAGCTCGGGGTTCCATAATAGTCATACATAGACACATATACATAAGAGCTCATAAGCATCTTTAGCATCATTACTATCGTCGTTCATTTCATTTATCCCTAGAGGATTCCTCATCATATAAGGAATTTTAGTACAATCGTAACATATCGACGATCATGAGCTTAGTAGCTTTTTAAAGATAGAATCATTTGGAGGACATCATAGGCTCATAGAAGAATAGATATTTGGCTAAGGAACCATGCCTTATGAAAGAAGGGTTAGCGTTACATACCTTTCCGTTCAACTATTCTATCACTTGCACGCTCTCCTTCAATGCTCACGTTTCTACCTTCATTAGAGTTATACTATCATTAGAAAATCGATAGCTTAGCATACATGACTAAAGCTAGAGAAAATTGGACAGCATCCCCTTTATTTATACGACTTCCTCCATATCATATATCAACTCCCAAACATCAATAATAACATTCACAACATCATAACAATGGTCTTTATTCACCTATATTATCCTTACTTCTCAATTCACTTCCAATCATCCATATTCATGGTCATAGCACACGATTACATTCATTCATATACAATGTCTATCCCATGTTCTTAATATCATTTATAAAATAACCATAATGACAATACATCAAGAATCATGACTCAACCCAAGCTTTTACTCAAAAATGACACTATTCCCACATTCATGACCCATTTTCTATATTCTTCTACAATCCAAGTGTTTTAAATTTTCAATACCTTAAACAACATGGAAATACCACAAAACGTACCTTATATGGTATAGGAATGAATGAACCTTGGGTGGAAACACTTCACATGAACAAAACCCTAGTTCCACCTCCACTTGGATTTCTTGTCTTAGATGAACTTTAATGGGTTTCTTACACTAGATTCACTTGATTTGATGAAGTTGATTACTAATATCTCTTGAATTCTTGTGGGAGAAGTGGGGAGAAATGTTCTAGAGAGAAGGGGTGTGAAAGGGAAATGAAATGAAATAAACTTGGACCCCTTATTAATAACACAAATCTGTCCCGACCAATTTCTATGGACCAACATACGGTCCGTATAAATTATACTGACCGTATGTATGGCCGTAGATTTTGTCCAGTGAGGTGTGCTAATCTGAGCTGATTATACGGCCAAACATACGGCCAGTATAATTTATACGGCCAGTATGTTGGGCCGTATAATGCCCAGTTCATCCGAACTCATTCTCGTAGACTCGTTTGATCTCCAATGCTTATGGAACCTTCTTAACACTTGTTTATCAGCTCATTAGCAATCTAAGGGACATTATAACTATTCTCCAAAGCCTCATTAAATCATCATTAACTTGTTACTCGTAAATCCTTTCCGATACATATCGTATGCCTTCCCTTCTCTTGGCAAACTTTCTTCTCTTACCTCGAACGTTTTTGAAATCTCGATTAGGGTCATCAAATATCATTCCTTACTTATTGCAATACCGTATACTTCGTGTTCTTCGTTAGTCTATTCACTGTGCATCAACGAAAATTTTTTTGAGGTGTAACAAATCAAGAGGAGATCTCTCAAGAAGCAGTCAGATGCTATCAGAAACAGTTTGAAGAAGACAGAATTCCTTGTAAGTTTGGTTTACTAAAGCATATCCCTACCCTAGTCACAAAAGATCAGAATCATACCATGGATATGCTACCAAATGAAGAAGAAGCCAAAGAAGTTGTTTTTGCGTTGAATGCAGAAACTGCCTGTCTGATGGATTCACAGGATTGTTCTTTCAATCAGCTTGGGAGATAGTCAAACTATATGTGGTGGATATGGTGAAGGCATTCTTTGTGGGGCAAAAATTACCAAGATTCATCACTCAGACAAATCTTATTCTTATCCCTAAGAAAGAGTAGGTGCAAAGTTTCTCAGATCTGAGGCCAATCAGTCTCAGCAATTTTACAAACAAAATCATCTCAAGGGCACTGCATGAAAGATTAGTAAAACTGCTGCCAGGTTTGATTTCTAAGAATCAATCAGCTTTTGTGAAAGGAAGGAGTATCATAGAGAATGTACTACTCACACAGGATATTGTCAGAGATATAAGCAAGAGAACTAAAATAGCAAATGTAGTGGTCAAATTGGATATGACCAAGGCATATGATGGATTCTCTTGGCTCTTCCTCACCAAAGTGCTTAGGAAATTTAGTTTTAGTGAGGTGCTAATTGACATGGTGTTCAGGCTACTATCAAACTACTGGTATTCAGTTCTCTTGAATGGGCGAGCACATGGTTTTTTCAAGTCATCAAGGGTAGTTAAATAAGGTGATCCTCTATCCCCCACCCTTTTCATCTTAGCTGCTGAGGCATTATCAAGGGGAATAAATGCATTGTATAAAAACCCAAGGTTTGTGGAGTATGGTATGCCAAAATGGAGTCCAAGAATTAATCATTTGTCATATGCTGATAACACAATTCTTTTTGTCTCTGTACGACCAATATTCAGTAAAACTGATGATGAGAGTGCTAAATAGATATGAGAAGGTATCAGGCCAGTTGATAAATTTGAATAAGAGTGCCTTCTATGTTCATGAAAAGGTGCAGAGTGGTTTGGTGTCAAGGCTGAAACAAATCACAGGAATTAGGCAAGGCCTCTTTCCATTCACATATCTTGGCTGCCCAATTTTCTACAGTAGGAATAGAATTTCACATTATGATACAGTTGTTAAAAAGATTTCCAAAAGGATGAATGCATGGCAAGGGAGACTACTGTCATATGGTGGAAGAGCAACACTGATATCTCATGTATTACAAAGCATGCTTGTATACCTATTACCAGGAATGAATCCTCCAAAGGGTGTGATCAGACAAATGTATAGTATTTTCTCAAGGTTTTTCTGGTCAAACACTGGTGACAAGAAAGGTGTACATTGGGTTAAATTGGAAGCACTGTCATTGCCTAAAGATAAAGGTGGACTGGGGTTCAGATCACTATTTGAAGTGTCAAATGCCCTTTTCTGTAGACTATGGTGGAATCTCAGAACAAAGCCTTCATTGTGGAGTTCTTTCATGATAAAAAAAAAATACTGCAAAAAGCTCCATCCAGTGATTGCACATGCTAAAGGGGCATCTTCTATCTGGAGAAAGTTGATAATAGTAAGGGAACTGGTGGAGCATCAGATATGGTGGCAAGTGAAAAAAGGGGATTCTAGCTTCTGGTTTGATAACTGGAAAAATCTTGGTGCATTATATCATGTCAAGGATAGTTTGGAGGAGGAAATAGAAGTTCAAAATTTTGCCAGTACAGAAGGATGGAATGCACAGGTTCTAATTCAAAATATACTTGAAGAGTATGTAAAGCATGTGATAGAGACTATTGCCTCCCCCCCCCTAAATAACAGATGAGTTAGACAAAAGCTGGTGGTTGCTAGAAAAAAATAGAAGGTTCTCAGTCAAAAGTTCTTGGGAGTATGTGAGGCATAGAGAAGTGAAAAAGGATATCTATAATTAGATGTGGAGGAAACATCTTCCATTTAAGTTTTCATTCACACTTTAGAGAACATGGAGATATAAAATGCCAGTTGATGATGTAATTTGCATAAGAGGAATACAATTGGCATCAAAATGCTGGTGTTACACAGAACCAAACAGCTATACCAAAATAGTAACAAGTGCTTCTCCGAAAGTACGGGGTGTAACATTCTTCCCCTCTTTAGAAACATTCATCCTCGAATGTTGTAACTTGCTAGCTTATGACGCTATCATTTATTTATTAAAATGGTTGTCCTCCTTTAGTTCTTGATCTCCATACTCTTATACTATGGGCTCATCAGTCTTCTTTCATATTCCGCTAACTCTTTGTCGAACTCATTCATTAGTTCTATATCCTCATGTCCTTATGTATGTAACCAGTGATTAACTACTATCTAGCTACCGTCCTGGGACCTGTTGCCATTAAAACGGTCTTAACTCATGATTGCTACAGCTCCTTGCCGACCTGTGAGCTCTTGATTGTCGTATTGTTTTGCCTTGCTCCTTATTTCTCTACTAGTAGATAAGCTCTCTTGTTCAGATATAACACCTTTCCTTGCTTGCTTCTCTGATGCTATTTTAGATTATCCCTTTTTGTACCAGCCGACCTTATATACATACCATATCGTCTCCTTTTAATTCCTTGGTCGGACCCCTCTTAATTCCTTACAATATCATCATATTCATATTTGAACTTTTCCCCCAATTTCATCTCCTCAGTTTTAGCATAAATAAAAAAAATAATTTCATGAATAAGGAACTAAGATAAAATCCCACTTAATCATAATTTCCTTCCAATACTAGTATGCTTCCCTCCTTAAGTTCTTGGCTCTCTTATACCGGAGACTTAAACTAACCTCCATTCTTCATCGGCTCCTTATTGTCGTCTTTGCACCATTCTGTTAGCCATTTTATCATGGTGACTGTTTATATGGTTCTATCTTATATACTCTCACAATTTATATAACCAGTGGCTTGGAATTTTCACGACTTACGAGGTACTCCCTAATCTCAGGCAGTACTGCTGTCTTCCTATCCATAGGCACACTATCTTCCTTTCATTTGGAGATCATTGAACTTCCTATAATTCTTCCACTTGTTAAAACTTTCATCTTTTCTAGTGCTAAGATTTCCCATTCTGTAATCCAGATTGTCCTTTATACTTACTCCCTAGTCAGCTTATAGACCCTTCTTACTCCAGTGCAATATATTTCCCTTTCTTGAGCTTCGGAAATATATTGCACTGTAGGGATAGTTTGAAGTCACAAGCTCTTTTGAGTAACTTGATTTTCCTAGTCATTGCTTGTCCTATGTGGTGACATGTTGGTTAGGAGTTTGATGTCTTGAATTTATTGGATCACAGTCTGTCTTGCTTGATCACATGTGTCATAGGAAATGTGAGGTCCTGTCATGTTAAAAAGCTTGTTGTGCTGAGTCAAGTTTGGTCATTGTTTGACCTATGTGATTATATGTTAGTTGGGAGTTTGATGTCTTGAACCAGTTGATCATGGTCTGTCCTGTTTGATCACAAGTGTCATTGGAAAGTTAAGCTTACCTATATGTGAACCCAAAATGATTATTGCTTGTTTAATGTGGTCATGTGTCAAAAATGGTAAAGGCTCATCATGTTGAGCCTCAGCCTGGTCGCTAATGTCTTACCTGGTCATATACTTATTGGAGAGACTGAAAAGTCTAAGCACAATTGGACCCAGTCTAGGTATCACATTGTCTTCTCTTAAATGATTTGGTCTGTTTGAAAGTTTGAAGTTGTCATGTGCTGGACCTGGCCAGACCATATCTGTTCTCTAATGGTATTTCGATCCCAAAACTGGTGAATGTATGTGTGCTCTTTGTGGATTTCTACTTGTTTTACTTAGCAATTTGTTTGGCCTGATTCTTGTTGTCTCACCTAAGCCTTTCCTATTTGATAAAACTTGGCACCTTAGGGCTATAATAAGGTATATTGAAACAAAGGTTTTAAAAAGGGGGGTGATTCTGGGGGAAGGGCTTTAACTTGAAAAAGGTGCCTCACGCAGCTGTGCTTTTGTTTGGTTGTTTCTGTTTGTGGTAAATGTGGGATTCTGTTAGACTGCGCACCCCCCCCCCCTCCCTGATTAAGACATGTGGAATGAGTGACTGTGATGTGATTAATTCTAAAAGGTCTCTCTAAATATTTACATAATAAGCTAGGTTTCATGATAGCTTTATGTGGCCTATGTTTAATAAAGAGAAAGGGGCAAATCACTTAGCTTAACAGGTTGGTTAATAGGGGTGATTACTATGTACTTGTCCTCACCTAGCAAATGGAATATGTCTATTCTGATAAATGGCACAAAAGAAGGATTTAAATGCTGGAAGTTTAGTCAGGAGTGTGTGTGCATGAGTGAGTAAAGTTTGGAAGAAAATCTTTTTCCTTCTGTTGTGGATCTACCACCTAGTTACAATAATAGGTAAATAAAGGATAAAAGAAAGAAGGATGATAGGATCTCTAGTTTTTGTTACAAATATTGCCCAACTTGTCCTTGTGTGGTCATTTTTCTAAACACTATGGTGTTTTTTTTTCTTGACATGTTATACCTCGAAAAATTTTTGCGTCGTTTGCATTGTAGGTAAACTAAAGTAAGCTCGGAGAGGTCATAGAACCCTTATAAGGATAATAAATACTCTTAACAAGTG
Organism: Lycium ferocissimum; assembly: GCF_029784015.1. Classification (NCBI taxonomy): domain Eukaryota; kingdom Viridiplantae; phylum Streptophyta; class Magnoliopsida; order Solanales; family Solanaceae; genus Lycium; species Lycium ferocissimum. The sequence continues at coordinate 262,886 of NW_026718814.1, read as the reverse complement.
TTAAGCAGGTGTCTAAAGGTTACGGGATCAAGCAAATCAAAGAAAATAAATTTGTCAAAAATTTGACAAAATTTTGGATAGAAATTAATTGGGATTGTTGGATAATTATTATGTGGCACGTGGCACCAAATGCATTTATACACATGTACAAATAAGTGTTGAAATGTGATAAGTAGTTAAGCGGAGGTGGCATAGGAGTGACATGTGTAAAGGGGGAGACATGCATTTAATTAAGTTCTTATCATGTTGGGATGAAATAATATTTTTGTAAATATTTTATACTTTATAAAATATTAGTGTGTGCTTTAATTTTATAAGATACCCATGATTTATTCATATTTTAATAGTAGTAAATTGAGATAAGGCTTAAATACTTCAATTCTTTTCCATGTGCATTCACGTGTCAATGCCTACTTAACTGACACTTACATGTATTAGATTAAGTAATCAATGGATAAGTACCCATATATGTCTATTCCACCGCCTAGTTTGATTAATAGGGACGACAAGTATCTTTTTCTTCTTCATTGAAGTTCATTGATAGTGGCAGCAAATGATTTCTTTAAATTCATCAATGGTAGCATAAGTATCTTTTTCTCCTTTAAAATTTACAAAGCAGCAGCAAACGATTTTTTTTTCTTCTTCACGTTAATGAAGTAGCACAAACATCTTACTCCTTTGAATTTCATCGTGGTGCAGTAGCAACATACTGAATGTTTCCTTTATGAAAATTTTCTAAAATTCTCTCAAGAATGTTGGCAATTACTTCGCAGTGAAGTAAGGTGGAAGAAGAGCAGTCCTTGGCATATAAAGTAAATATTCTCCTCTCTTAGGTATATTTAAATTCATCCAGGTCATAGTTAAATTGTGAGATCAGAACTAAGGAATTAATAGCGGAAAATCGGATAAGTTGTTGTTGTTGTTGTTATCGTATGGGCTGTTTGGTGATTACTACGAGTTGTTTTGTGGGCTTGAATACCATGGGAATTGGCTGTAGTTATAGTTGTTGTTGTTGCGGTTGATGTTGTACTATGTATATACGAAAATAAAGAAGTGTAGACAAGCGTTGGTATACGAATGTATATTGGGCTGTTTGTAGTTTATAATTGTGTTGTTGTGCTTGGAAGTTAAAAAGAGGTAAATGGAGGTTGTTGTTGACGTTATTTATTGAGTTGGGGATGGTTATGAAATAGGGGGAAATGCTGCCCGACTCTTTTTTAGAGACTAGTTCTCATTGATATACCTCGTATATTAGTATTCATTGAGTTAATAGATGTATTGTCATTGTTTAGGTTGAAGGGCTAATTGAGATGAATCCTTTATTGAGTGCGTATTGACTACAAGAGGTATGTTAAGGCTATTCCTTTTTTTTTTCTTGGCATGATTCCATATATAGTAAGAGTGTGACGAATCTTGCGACAAGAACTAAACATGACATAAGTGCCAGAGCCCGTGATTTTATGAGTCTGAACCCGCCGGAATTTTTTGGGTCAAAGTCGGATGAAGACCCGCAAGGTTTTATATACGAGATGTTGAGAATGCTGAGGATTATACATGCTTCCGATACTGAGTCAGTGGAGTTAGCATCTTATAGATTGCGGGATGTCGCCGTTCTATGGTATAATAATTGGATAGCTTCAACGAAGGAAAGCGCACCTCCCCCGATTTGGCAGGAATTTGTAGATGCCTTCCTTTGTCATTATTTGCCACCCGAGGTTCAAAGGGCCCGAGTTGACAGGTTTCTAAATCTAAAGCAAGGGAGTATGAGTGCTCGGGAATATAGTCTTCATTCCAATTCATTGGCCCTATATGCTCCCACTATGGTAGCCGATATGGGAGACAGAGTACATAGATTTGTGAGTGACTTAAGGCCACATTTGTTCAAAGATTGCTTGACAGCTTCGCTACAGGAGGGGATGGACATCTGCCGTATTCAGGCCCATGCCCAAAATTTAGAAGAGAAGCAACAACCACAACGGGGTGAACGCGATATTGATAGAGGACAGAGTAAGAGGGCCAGATCCGCTGGTGCTAGTAGTGAGTATAGAGGGGGTCAGCGGCAACAGTATTCCAAATATTCGGGCCAGTCCACGACTAGTGCACCTCATCGATTCGCGGGCAGGAGATTTGATCGCCCCATTTATTCTGGTCCGGGTCAGAGTTTGAGGGTCTCTGGTCCCCAGTTTAGAGGTGATCCTAGTCAGAGGAGACCACCGATTCCACGATGCAGTTAGTGCTGTAGATTACATTTGGGTCAGTGTCATCGAGGATTAAATGCTTGTTATGCCTGTGGTCAGGTTAGGCATATGATGCGTGATTATCCGTCGATGGGCGGTAGAGTTAGGGATCAGCCTACGGGATCAGCAGCAGGTTCTTCTTCGTCCGTGCACCCTGTCGGGCAGACTACCCTAACTTTAGTAGGCCGTGGCAGAGGCCAAGGGGGAGATACCAGTTCGAGTGGCCCTCAGCAGCCCCGTATTTATGCTCTAGCCGGACACCAAGATCTTGAGTCCTCCCCAGATGTGGTTACAGGTATATTGACCATATTCTCTCATGATGTTTATGCATTGATTGATCCGGGTTCCACGTTGTCTTATATCACTCCTTATATTGCTGGTCGTATTGGGGTGAAACCCGAGCCAATTAAACCTTTCGAGGTATCCACTCCGATTGGTGATCCGGTAATAGCCAGACAGGTATACAAAAATTATGTGGTGGTGTTATGTGATCGCCACACTACAGCCGATTTGATCGAACTCGAAATGCTTGATTTTGATGTAATTATAGGCATGGATTGGTTGGCCTCGTTCTATGCTAATGAGGATTGTAGAATGAAAATAGTTCGGTTCCAATTTCTGGGCGAATCAATGCTTGAATGGAAGGGTAACACAAAGATCTCCAAGAGGTAGATTTATTTCCTATCTCAATGCGAGGAAGATGATCGCTAAAGGCTATATTTATCATTTGGTCCGGGTTCATGACACAGAAGTAGAGACACCGACCCTCCAATCTGTTCCGGTAGTAAATGAGTTCCCAGATGTATTTCCAGATGAACTTTCAGGCCTTCCACCGGAGCAGAAGATTGACTTTGCTATTGATGTGCTGTTGGATACTAAACCTATATCTATTCCTCTTTACAGAATGGCTCGTGCAAAACTGAAAGAGTTAAAGGCACAACTAAAGGATTTGCTTGAGAAAGGGTGCATTAGATCCAGTTCATCGACATGGGGAGCACCTGTCTTATTCGTAAGAACGAAAGATGGTTCCTTACGAATGTGCATTGATTACAGGCAGCTGAACAAGGTGACGATTAAGAATAAATATCCTCTTCTGAGAATCGATGATTTGTTTGATCAATTACAGGGTGCCAAGTGGTTTTCCAAAATAGATCTGAGGTCAGGTTATCATCAAGTGAGAGTTAGAGAAAAAGACATTCCAAAGACAGCTTTCAGAACTAGATATTGTCATTATGAATTCCGGGTAATGTCATTCGGGTTGACAAATGCCCCAGTGGTGTTCATGAATTTGATGAACAATGTGTTCAGGCCTTTCTTAGATCTATTTGTAATAGTGTTCATTGATGACATTCTAGTATACTTTCGGACTGAAGCAGAACATGCAAATTTTGCGTAGTGTCCTCGAAATTCTTCGGGCTCGTGAATTGTATGCTAAATTTTTGAAATGCGAATTTTGGCTGAATTCGGTAACTTTTCTGGGCCATATCATTTCAGCTGACGGCATTCGAGTTGATACTCAGAAAATTGAGGCTGTGAAGACTTGGCCAAGGCCTATAACGCCTACAGAAGTCCGTAGCTTTTTGGGTTTGGCAAGCTATTATAGAAGATTTGTGGAAGGGTTTTCTTCTATTTCTGCACCACTGACGAAGCTAACTCAGAAGTCAGCAAAATTTTAGTATACCGATGCCTGTGAACGCAGTTTTCAGGAATTGAAGGATAGGTTGACTTCAGCTCCAGTTTTAACCCTTCCAGAGGTGGTCGATAGTTATGTTGTGTATTGTGATTCCTCCGGTGTTGGATTGGGTTGTGTGTTGATGCAACACGGTAAGGTTGTCGCTTATGCTTCTAGGCAGTTATGGAAGCATGAGAAGAATTATCCAACTCATGATCTCGAATAGGCTGTGGTTATTCAAGCATTAAAGATGTGGAGACACTATTTGTATAGCGTCCATGTTGATATATACACGGATCGCAAATGTCTCCAATATATTTTCAAGCAGAAGGAGTTGAACCTACAACAGAGGCGGTGGTTAGAACTATTGAAATATTATGATGTGAGTATTTTATATCATCCTGGAAAGGCGAATGTAGTGGCTGATGCACTTAGCCGCAAATCGATGGGTAGTCTATGTGATGTCCAGCCAGAGAAGAAAGAATTAGTCCATGAGCTCCGCCAGCTAGTTAGCTTAGGGGTTCGTCTAATTGATTCAGGCAATGCAAGAGTTGGTATTCACAACCCAGCTGTTTCATCCTTAGATATGGAGCTGCGAGAACACCAATATGAAGATCCCCAGTTGAGTCACTATAGGGATACACTTCCTGAGAAAGAGAAATCATCATTTGAAGCTTCTGCAAATGGAGTTCTCAAGTATCGAGGGAGGTTGTGTGTGCCAGATGTGGCGGGACTGTGTCGTCAGATTCTGGAAGAAGCTCATTACTCCCGTTATTCTATTCATCCAGGGGCAACAAAGATGTATCACATCTCAAGTTAATGTATTGGTGGGATGAATTGAAGAAAGATATAGCATAATCTATGGCCCAGTATCCCAATTGCCAGCAAATGAAGATTGAACATCAGAAGCCAGGAGGATTATTGCAAGCGATGGAAATTCCAACTTAGAAATGGAAAGTAATTAACATGGATTTCATTGGGGGCTTGCCTCGTTCTCGGCATAAGTATGATTCTATATGGGTAATCGTGGACAAACTTACAAAATCAGCCCAAACTCCACATCAAACTCCTAAGTTCAACAACTTCAATAAAAACCCTGTGAACAAGTTTCCCTTCACTAGCTCGGGTTTTCGGGACTCGGATCTTACTTGGATGATAAAGAAAGGTTGGGAGAGGATTGATGAATATTAGAGAGAGTTTAGGGTCTGTTGGTATTGGTTAAAATGAAAAAATCATGAATTAGATGCATATATACATCAGCTGCACCGCCTGAAAATCGACGGGTAGTCGATGTGCACCGACGGATCGTCGACACTTCGACGGCCCATATCTTCCGGGGTCGATGTGCGAATTCAGATCTGTAAGTTGCGTTGGAAAGTAAACTCGCTGAACTTATGAATGCATAGGTTATGGGTTCCGTAACTCCTTGTATTCTAGGAGATATGCCTTCCCAAAGTTGACCCAAAACTTTTGTCTGGAATTCTGCCAAATTTTCCCAAAGTTTCAACAAACTTAATTTCTTCGATTCGCTTAACATCCAACCTTCCCGATACTTACTAAACATGATACCAAGCTCTCATGTATGAAGAATGAGCATGAATAATTCCTTATGACCTTAACGACAACCTCGCCTTTTAAGTCTTCATCAACTAACTTACGACGAAACTTTACATGTAAAAGTACGGGGCGTAACACAAAGAAGGATGGAGCATATCTGGCCAAGGAATCAAATCGGAGGCAATAATCTCGAACGCTGGAACTACCTTGCTACACAGTCAAGAACTGATCTAACCTCGCATCTCGTACCTCTAATGGTAAATAATTATCAAGAAAGGCCTCTGAAAACTTAGACCGATGCGCTGGAGGTGCCTCAGGACCTCTGGCATGCTCCCACGATCATACCATAAGATCGCTATATCACAAAGCCTGAAAGCCGCTAACTCTGATGCGTCGGTTTCCGTAGCATGCATGACCCTGAAAATATGCTGAAGCTTATCTACAAAGTTCTGTGGATCCTCATCCCGCTTGATCCCTGAGTGCTCTGGAGGGTAAAGTGCTAAAAACTCACGAACCCTCGAGCTTTGAGACCCATCAGCGGTCACTGCTCCAGCAGGTGCTCTCGAGGTCCCGTGTCATCACAATCTGGGTCAATAAGTGCACCGCCCTCCTAAGATCCTGGTCTGTCGGTGCGGGAGAGGGCAGTGGAGGTACTGTCTCCCTCGGGAGCTCCTCGAGCGGTGGAGTCATCGATGATGGTTAGCATAGGGTCTTACCCTGGCCCTCAAGCTGGGCCTCAGCGGTCGGGTGTGCCCTATTGCTCCCCTTACCAGCCGCCGTATCACCTCTCCGGTTAGCCACCGACTTCTAGTCACCGGCATAGCTGTGCACAAATACGGAAGAGTAAGTTTACCTCAAGTCTCCTATGACTTGGCTCTACAACACGATTTAGATCTGAAAGAAAGGCATCTAATTCTTAGATGCCTTGTAGCTTCCTGTTTATATGATGTGGTGCACGATACATCTATAAACAAGACTCTACTAGACACAGCTTGTAGACTTCCTAGGATAGACCTGCTCTGATATCAATTTTGTCACGCCCCCATTCATGGGTGGCATGACCGGCACTCGAAGCTAAACTAGGCCCGAGCGAACCACTCTAAATCTAAAACCCTGGGGAGTGACCCCTAACTTAAACTGATAAGGCCTACTTGCACAAACACAATACCTAAAAACCGTAATATGAATATATATACTGGCCCTCTAGTCTTAACTGGGCACACACACCCAAAACATATATATACAACTAAGCGAGCCGACGAGGCTGCTATGATCGTAAAAAGCCAACAGTATCCAAACAGGCATATACAAGCTGACGAGGATGTCACACAGACACACTATTTACATGACTCGTCTACAAGCCTCTAAAGAATGTGCGACTGTGCCATACAATCTGTAATCAGAAAGGAAAACCCCAAAGGACCTGGCAACTCTGAACAGAAAGGGCGCTCACCGAACAGCTGATATACGATTACGCCTACTCGGGAGGTTTATCCGCCTATCGATCAGTACCTGCAAGCATGAATGTAGCGCTCCCAGACAAAGGGACGTCAGTATAAATAATGTACGGAATCTGTAAGATAAGGTAACAGCTGAAATAAAGTAACAAGCTATACTCTGGATATTTCACGAAAACATCTGGAAGTACTCTACCTAGGTTGCCTCTCAACTGAGGCAAGATAACATAACTCTATAGATATAACTCCGTGACTCGAAGGTCAGGTAACAACTCCGTGGCTCATAGGCCAGGTAATAACTCTGTGGCTCATAGGCTAGGCAATAACTCCATGGCTCCTAGGCCAGGTAATAACTCCATGACCCGTAGTGTTATATCCCGTATTTTTGTACATTGGGATAATCCGAGCCAACCACGAAAAGTTAAGGACAAGACTATTCCGGGATACGAAGTTGAGATTCTTGACATCCGATTTTGTTTTAAGGCATAAGTTGCTTATGATTTTACTGGTATGGAATATTAAGAAAAATTTGGGGTTGAAAGTGAATTATGAAAAGTTAATTATTTTTCATGAAATAGCCAAATATGGCCACTTGGCCGTGTGACTCATAGGTGGTCCCCACCCATGGCTTGGCCAAATTAAATTCATCCAAGCCATGTGTGGGCCATGGTACTGTTATATCCCGTATTTTGGTACATTGGGATAATCCAAGTTAGTCATGATAAGTTAAGGACAAGGTTGTAATTTCTTCCGATTTTGTTAAAAGTGCATAAGCTGCATATTCATCTTTTCATTGGCATGGAGTGTTAAGGGTAAAATTGGAATAAGGAAAATTTGGGGTCAAAAGTGAATTATGGAAAGTTGAGCATTTCATGAAAATTAAGGGCTAGAAGTGAAAATTTGGAAACTTAATATTTCATGAAAATGGCCATATGTGGCCATGTGTTGGATGTGGGCCATAGACCACATGTGATAATTATATATGGTGAGATAAGATGACAATTTAGTCATCTTCATCATTTAGCACCTAGAAAAATCAAGCAGCTTGGAGAAAAAATTATGGAGACTTTCGGCCATGACCATGGAAAATTGAGGTCCAAAAATTGATCATGGAAAAATATTTTCTTCTAGTTTCTCTACTAATTGAAGGTCCTCTACAACGTGGAGTGGTTGTTGGAACAATTAAACCGTTCGTTGTTGCTATGTACACCTCTAGCCGAATGAAGAAGTGAAGTGGAGAAGGGTAAGATTTAATCTTCTTTCATGTGTTGTGAGTGATTTGTACATGTTGTGGTATGTGGAAATGAATGAAATTCATGAAATATTGCAAGTTGAAGTTGAGCCGTGTGTGTGTTGATTGTAGCCGTGTGGTATGTGTTGTGTAGAAGGAGTGATGAATTAATTGTATTTAGCATGTTTGTGTGTTGTTGTAGTGTGTAGAAAATGAATGAGACTCATGAAATTATGCATGTTGAGGATTGGCCGTATAGGGGCTGTTTTGAGTAGGTTATGGCGAATTGATTTTACTTAGTATTTTGATTGTTGTTGTCATGGATTATGTGATGAGAATGAAGGTATTGAATGATTCAAGTTGAAGTTATAATTGTTGTGAGCTTGGCCGTGTATATGTGGTGTTATGTAGGAATGATGAACAAATTTTATTTAGTGTTTTGGATTGTTGTGTTGTGGATTCAATGATGCAAATGAAAGTTTAATGGTTCAAATTGAGGTTACAATCGTGTGTGGGCTCTTTTGAAAGCTAATGTGAATTAAATGTAATTTCTTGTATTTATGAAGATGATGTTGTTAAAGTGTGGATTGTTGGAGTAGTTTATGAGTTTGGAAGAAAGAAATATGTTATTGTTGTTCATGTTGAGTTGGGAAGGTTTCGGTTCCATGGTGTATTGTTTGGATTGTTTGAATGTTGGGTGGATTGTTTGAAATGTTTTTGAATCTTGATTGAATGATCTTGGATTAGTACTTGTACGTGAGATCATTGGTATTGGTTTGATTATATGTGGTTGATTTGAATGAAAATGGAATATCGTCGAATTGTATAGAAAGGGGTTACTAATATTAGAATGCGTTTCCAATTCATTATTGATGTTGTTGGAATGGTTGTTGGTATTGTTGTTGATAATATGGGCCGAGTTGAATTCTCGGGGATGCTGAGTTTATAGGGGAAATGCTGCCCAAATTTCTGTAGATTAAATGATGGCTTGGAATTGAATCCTAAGTGCCTATGGCTAATGTTTGGTGTCTAATGACGATATTGTAGATTTTGAGAAGCCGAGACTTGAGTCGGATTAGCTTAGGAAGCAAACGAGGTATGTAAGGCTTATCCTTCTTTTCTTTTGGCATGTCCTAGACGTAAGTAAGCTATGATTTGTTATGAGCCTTGGGGGCAACACTATTCCGAAGTTCCGAGCATGTTTATGATTCATATTTGCTTCTTGATGTTGGCATCCTTATATGGTCAAGCTATGGTTTATATGTCTTTTGTATGGTTGGATTTCAAAAGTTTCATAAAAAGCTTTGTTTTTAAAAGAGTTCTGTAACTACGAACGTCCGTAACTTTCACGAACTATGATTTCATGGCGGCACTTGAGTCGAACCGGATGGCTTTGATATGCTCGTAAATGATTCTATGACGTATAATGACTATGATTTCCATAGGCGGGCCCGGATTGGGTTGACGCTCACCCGTGGGTCCCGCGACTTTCTTCTGTATAGTTCTGATGGCTTTTGATAGAACTTAATATGATTGTCTTTCCGACCCCCGAGTATGATTACTTATTTATTTGTTGAGTCTGGAATGAGAATTTTTATGTATGTGATTTTGATACGTGACTATGGTTTCTGAAGTTCGGTTTGATATGTTCCCGAGTGATATTCGGAGGAAAACCTGATTTGACTACTGTTTTGGCTTTTAAATGAGGGTTTGTTTGATCATTCTCGTTGATTCCGCAATAAGGATTTATGTGCGTATGGTTTCTCGGTTCGTAAATAATGTATTTTTCGGAGTATGATATGTCCGGTTCGCCGAGCCCCTTTGTGGCCGGGAACCGTGTATAGATTATGGTGTTATGATGTGTCCGGTACGCCGAGCCCCTTTCGGCCGGGTACTATGTATATATGTATGATGTGTGTTTCGAATTATGATGTGATACGAAGTCTGATATGATATATGATCGCTGGTATCGAGCCGCGGGCAAACCTACGCGGCAAACCTGGTGGGGCAAACCCAATGGCGGGGCAAACCCAATGATGAGGTAAAATTCCACATTGGTTTAGGCAAATCCCACATTGGTTTAGGCAAATCCCATATTGGTTTAGGCAAATCCCACATTGGTTTAGGCGAATCCCACATCGGTTAATGTTATCTCATATGGATTATGATGTTATGATGTGTTACGGTATGAATATGATGATTATTCGCTTATGTCACTCAGTTCTATTATGGGCATTGATATGATACATGACTTTGATATGCATGATTCGTATTTCGTGAAGTAAGCATTTTGGCATATTCGATTATTATATTTGTCTTCCGTACCTCCGATGTACGATTTGTGTTTCGTATGCAAGCACTTTGGTATTCGGTCATTATGCTCACTTTCTATACTCCTTACTTCGGTTATGACCTCGTTTTCGTATGCTATGCTTTACATGCTCAAGACATATTCCGCATCGACCCCCTTTCTTCGGGGGGGCGTTTCATGCCGCGTGTATATATATAGATGAGTCAAGAGGTTCCACCGGGATTGGCGAGCTCCATTTCCCCTCGGAGTATTGCCGAGTCGAGTGCTTTTGTTATGGTATCTCGGAGTTATGGTAGAGACTTTGCGTACGTTGTCGTGTGTATAAGACGTCAATTTGTTTTGAAAGAGAGGCTATGTAAGCCGATGTATTATTATGCATTATGTTACGATTTGTTGTGACTATGATTTTTTATTTGATTTGAAAAATACGAAAGGCATGTTTATTTTCTCGAATTTTTTTTATTATGTGGTTATGTCATGTTTTGCGGGCCCAGTATGATTATGAGTATGACGAGAGTCAGCGGGTTCGCTCGGCCCTAGATAAAGGTCGGGTGCCCATCATGCCCTATCAAAAATTAGGGTTTGACAAATTAGTATCGCAGCAAATGTCCTAGGGTTGTCTGCAAAGTCGTGTCGAGTAGAGTCTTGTTTATGGTGTGTTGCGCGCCACATTTATAAACAGGAGGCTACGGGGCATTTAGGGTGGTTACTCTTCTTTCACATCTGATATCGTGCCATAGAGCCAAGTCATAGGGAATGAGACTCCTGATACTAACCTTTGATTTCAAAGAGAAGGATGGCTTCGACAGAAGAAGGTGACTAGCGATATTGGAAGTTACGAAGCACGCAGGTATGAAAGGTATATGTTGGGAAAGATACTGAAGTATGATCGAAATGTAAAGTTGAAGATTAAAAGGGAAAGTGAATAAGCTGGGCATACAAGGTATGTTCATTATTTTCGTACTGTTGTTGATGTTGGGAGCCCTGTGAGGCTGTGATATGATATGATATATATATATATATATATATGTATGTTGGCCCCGTGAGGCATTGTTGGTATTTCCTTCGTGTGTTTTGAGATAGTAAGAAATATAGAGGAAACTATATAAATTTTCCTTAAAATAAAGAGAGAATGAGATATGGGTCTGTGATATTCTTGAAAGGTTGTGTCAATAGTAGGGGTAAGATTTGGCCAAGTTGCAAGTATGGCTGATTTTGAAAAATAAGTTAATAGCTGAATTGATGGTAATGGTAATCGGAGGTCGATACCGATATGGTAAAAAGAATTTGGAAAGGGTTTGTGATATTAAGAGATGATTTAGAAGAAGTTGGCCGGAAAAAGAAAAAGAAAAGGGGGGGGGGGGGGTTAAGTTTGGAAGTGTCAACATAATGATATTTGGGAAAGAAAGAAAGTGAGTAAATGAAAGGCAAGAGAATCAAAATGTCGGAATAAGAGTGCCGCCTAAGCGAGACCGGGAAATACGGAATAGGGCGAAATATGATCGGTGATAGTATAAGTACGCCCCAAAGCGGGGGAAGCGAGTGCGAGAGATGCAAGTGTAAGATAAAGAAATGACACGAGATAATGTGCCTAGAATGTTACAAGTTGAGTAAAGGGAATTACAAGAAGGAAAAGTTTAAACCGAGATATATTGGACCTTATTACGTTATTCGCAAGGTAAGAGGAGATGGAAAAGAAAAATGGTTGGTAGAAGAGATTGCGTGCTATGGTAATAAAGGAAACCCCCGAGATCCTCACAAGACCCTATGCGATTAGTTAAACATTCGAGGACGAATGTTCTAAAGGAGGGAAGGATGTTATATCCCATATTTTGGTACATTGGGATAATCCGAGTTAGTCATGATAAGTTAAGGACAAGGTTGTAATTTCTTCCGATTTTGTTAAAAGTGCATAAGCTGCATATTCATCTTTTCATTGGCATGGAGTGTTAAGGGTAAAATTGGAATAACGAAAATTTGGGGTCAAAAGTGAATTATGGAAAGTTGAGCATTTCATGAAAATTAAGGGCTAGAAGTGAAAATTTGGAAACTTAATATTTCATGAAAATGGCCATATGTGGCCATGTGTTGGATGTGGGCAATAGCCCACATGCGATAATTATATATGGTGAGATAAGATGACAATTTAGTCATCTTCATCATTTAGCACCTAGAAAAATCAAGAAGCTTGGAGAAAAAATTATGGAGACTTTCGGCCATGACCATGGAAAATTGAGGTCCAAAAATTGATCATGGAAAAATATTTTCTTCTAGTTTCTCTACTAATTGGAAGGTCCTCTACAACGTGGAGTAGTTGTTGGAGCAAATAAATCATTCGTTGTTGCTATGTAGACCTCTAGCCGAATGAAGAAGTGAAGTGGAGAAGGATAAGATTTAATCTTCTTTCATGTGTTGTGAGTGATTTGTACATGTTGTGGTATGTGGAAATGAATGAAATTCATGAAATATTGCAAGTTGAAGTCGAGCTGGTGTGTTGATTGTATGTGTGGTATGTGTTGTGTAGAAGGAGTGATGAATTAATTGTATTTAGCATGTTTGTGTGTTGTTGTAGGTGTGTGTAGAAAATGAATGAGACTCATGAAATTATGCATGTTGAGGATTGGCCGTATAGGGGCTGTTTTGAGTAGGTTATGGCGAATTGATTTTACTTAGTATTTTGGTTGTTGTTGTCATGGATTATGTGATGAGAATGAAGGTATTGAATGGTTCAAGTCAAGTTATAATTGTTGCGAGCTTGGCCGTGTATATGTGGTGTTATGTAGGAATGGTGAACAAATTTTATTTAGTGTTTTGGATTGTTGTGTTGTGGATTCAATGATGCAAATGAAAGTTTAATGGTTCAAATTGAGGTTACAATCGTGTGTGGGCTCTTTTGAAAGCTAATGTGAATTAAATGTAATTTCTTGTATTTATGAAGATGATGTTGTTAAAGTGTGGATTGTTGGAGTAGTTTATGAGTTTGGAAGAAAGAAATATGTTATTGTTGTTCATGTTGAGTTGAAGGTTTCGGTTCCATGGTGTATTGTTTGGATTGTTTGAATGTTGGGTGGATTGTTTGAAATGTTTTTGAATCTTGATTGAATGATCTTGGATTAGTACTTGCATGTGAGATCATTGGTATTGGTTTGATTATATGTGGTTGATTTGAATGAAAATGGAATATCGTCGAATTGTATAGAAAGGGGTTACTAATATTAGAATGCGTTTCCAATTCATTATTGATGTTGTTGGAATGGTTGTTGGTATTGTTGTTGATAATATGGGCCGAGTTGAATTCTCGGGATGCCGAGTTTATAGGGAAATGCTGCCCAAATTTAGAGATTAAATGATGGCTTGGAATTGAATCCTAAGTGCCTATGGCTAATGTTTGGTGTCTAATGACGATATTGTAGATTTTGAGAAGCCGAGACTTGAGTCGGATTAGCTTAGGAAGCAAACGAGGTATGTAAGGCTTATCCTTCTTTTCTTTTTTGGCATGTCCTAGACGTAAGTAAGCTATGATATGTTATGAGCCTTAGGGGGCAACTCTATTCCGAAGTTCGAGCATGTTTATGATTCATATTTGCTTCTTGATGTTGGCATCCATATATGGTCAAGCTATGGTTTATATGTCTTTTGTATGGTTGGATTTCAAAAGTTTCATAAAAAAAGCTTTGTTTTTAAAAGAGTTAAACTACGAACGTCCGTAACTTTCAGATTTAACCGGATGGCTTTGATATGCTCGTAAATGATTCTATGACGTATAATGACTATGATTTCCATAGGCGGGCCCGGATTGGGTTGACGCTCGTCCGTGGGTCCCGCGACTTTCTTCTGTATAGTTCTGATGGCTTTTGAAAGAACTTAATATGATTGTCTTTCCGACCCCCGAGTATGATTACTTATTTATTTGTTGAGTCTGGAATGAGGATTTTTATGTATGTGATTTTGATACGTGACTATGGTTTCTGAAGTTCGGTTTGATATGGTCTCGAGTGATATTCGGAGGAAAACCTGATTTGACTACTGTTTTGGCTTTTAAATGAGGGTTTGTTTGATCATTCTGTTGAGTCAGTAATAAGGATTTATATGCGTATGGTTTCTCGGTTCGTAAATAATGTGTTTTCCGGAGTATGATGTGTCCGGTTCGCCGAGCCCCTTTGTGGCCGGGAACCGTGTATGGATTATGGTGTTATGATGTGTCCGGTACGCCGAGCCCCTTTCGGCCGGGTACTGTGTATATATGTATGATGTGTGTTTCGAATTATGATGTGATACGAAGTCTGATATGATATATGATCAGTTGGTATCAGAGCCGGTGGTGAGGCAAACCTAATGGTGGGGCAAACCCAGTGGTGGGGCAAACCCAATGATGAGGCAAAATTCCACATTGGTTTAGGAAAATCCCACATTGGTTTAGGCAAATCCCGCACTGGTTTAGGCAAATCCCACATTGGTTTAGGCAAATCCCACATTGGTTTTGCCAAATCCCACATTGGTTTAGGCGAATCCCACATCGGTTAATGTTATCTCATATGGATTATGATGTTATGATGTGTTACGGTATGAATATGATGATTATTCGCTTATGTCACTCAGTCCTATTATGGGCGGATATGATACATGACTTTGATATGCGATTCGTATTTCGGAAGTAAGCATTTTGGCATTCTATTGTTATATTTGTCTTCCGTACCTCTAATGTACGATTTGCGTTTCGTATGCAAGCACTTTGGTATTCCTCGTCATTATGCTCACTTTCTGTGTACTCCTTACTTCGGTTATGACCTCGTTTTACGTATGCTATGCTTTATATGCTCAAGACATATTCCGTACCGACCCTTTCTTCGGGGCTGCGTTTCATGCCGCGCGGTATATATAGATGAGTTGAAAGAGGTTCCAAATCGGATTGGCGAGCTCCATTTCCCCTCGGTGTTGCCGAGGTCGAGTGCTTTTGTTATGGTATCCGGAGTTATGGTAGAGACTTTGCGGACATGTGTCGTGTGTATAAGACGTGAGTTTGTAAGCGGCTATGTAAGCGGTGTATTATTATGCATTATGTTACGGTTGTTGTGACTACGCATTTTATTTGATTTGAAAAAAGACGAAAGGCATGTTTATTTTTGAATTTTTTTTTATTATGTGCTTATGTCATGTTTTGCGGGCCCCGTATGATTATGAGTATATATATAGAGTGTGTGTGTGTGTGTGTGTGTGTGTGTGTGGCTCGGCCCTAGGTAAAGGTCGGGTGCCCATCATGCCCTATCGGAAATTAGGGTGTGACAGGTACACATGGATGAATTGTGTAGGCATATATTAGATGACTTAGCAAGTTATTTAGTCATCTTTTCAACTTAGAAGCTTGCAGAGAAATGGAGAAAAAAAAGGAGAGGGGGGTTCGGCCATGGCTGGCCGAATTCAGCCCATGGAAATTGATTATGAAAAAATTATTTCTTCTAGGTTTTCAACTCATTGGAAGGTCCTAAACAACATGGAGTAATTGTTAGAGCAAGCAAACCATTCATTCTTGCAATTCTCAACCCTAGCCAAGTTGAAGAACTAAGTGAAGAAGGTAAGTTTTAATCCTCTTTTCATATGTTATGGATGGTTCATGTGTGTTGTAGAGTGTGGAAATGAATGAAATTCATGAAATATTGTGTATGGAAGTTGGGCCGTGTAGGTGTTGGTTATGTTGGAGTGATGAACTAATTTTTATTTAGTGTTTTGATTGTTATCGTTGTGGATTTTATGATGTAGAATGAAGGTTTAATGATTCAAGTTGAATTTGTAATTGTATGGGCTGTTTTGGAAGTTAATGTAATTCTAATATAGTTTCTTGAATTTATGGGAATGATGTTGTTAACACGTGGATTATTGATGTAGTTTATGAATTTGGAAGAAAGGAATGTGTTGTTGTTGTTCCTATGGGAATCAGAAGGTTTTGGGTGATGTTGTAAGTTGGTTGTGCCATTTGGAATGTTGTATGGATTGTTTGAAATATTCTTGAGTTTTGTTTGAATAGTTTCGGATTGGTATTTGGGTGTATGAGCATTGAAGTTGGCTTAATGGTATGTGGTGATTTAAACTGCATATAGTCTCTCACGACTCTGCTCGTGCATATGGTTGTTATATCTTTCACCGAGTCCCGGGCCGGTTATGTTATCGTGCGCACTATGTTATATTCTGGAGTATGATGTGTCCGGTTCGCCGAGCCCCTCCGCTATAGGGCCGGGTACCGTGTATATTTGGTGTTATGATGTGTCCGGTTCGCCGAGCCTCCGCTATAGGGCCGGGTACCGTGTATATGTGATATGTGATATGTCGGGTTTCGGAGATATGAAAACTTCTGGAGTATGATGTGTTATGGCGCCATTGACGGGCGGGCGACCATATTCTAAGAGCCCTGTGCACGATTTGTGTTTTGATAAGTAAGTATTTTGGTATTCTGGATTTTGCATTTATTTTCTGTACTACTTATTCCGATTACGATCCTGTTTACTATATCTCATGCTTTGCATACTCGGACATATTTCGCATCGACCCCCTTTCTTCGGGGTCGCGTTTCATGCCGCGTGGTACGATATTGGTTTGGATGATCGACCGGCCTTAGGATTCCCGTTCGAGCGTTTAGAGCGCTCCCTTGTTTCGAGCCCATACTTTGGTTCGTATTCGTTATCAGTGCATATGCATATGTTTATCCAGGGGTACGGCGAGGCCCTGTCCCGTCATATGATTCTGTTATGACTCTTAGAGGTCTGTAGACATATGTGTGGGTTGTGGGTAATCACTGTTCAGTTGTGTCTGTGTGATTTGTGATTTGGATGTCCCCCCTGTATTTTGATAGCCTTACCGGCTTATGTGTGATATTATCTCGCGCATTTGTGACGAGTATATATGTATATATTTATGACAGCTTTGGGGGCGACGTTTCACTTTTCTGTATGTATAAGATTTGGTTATGCCAGCTATGATCTGATGTCTGACCTTTGTATATGTACAGTATGTTTGTACGTTGATATTGGTTAACAGGTGCGTATGGGTGCCCAGCTCGGGCACTAGTCACGGCCTACGGGGTTGGGTCGTGACAAAAGTGGTATCAGAGCAGTTCGTCTTCGGATTGTCTACGGACCGTGTCCGGGAGAGTCTTGTTTATGGTGTGAAGCCGGCCACACTTATAAACAGGAGGCTGCGGGGCATTTAGGAATCAGTGACCCTTTTTTCTGTCTTAGATCGTGCGATAGAGCCAAGTCATAGGAAATGAGATTCTCCGTATTAACTTTTGATTTCCGAGGAAGGACGACATCGACAGAAGAAAGTGATTGACGACTTTGGAAGTTCCGAAGCACGCAGGTAAGCAGAGGCACGAAGGATATATGTCAGGTAAGGTATTGAGGTATGATTGCTATACAAAGTTAAAATTTTTAGAAAGGAAAAGTGGACAGGAAAGGGTAACAGGTGCAGTTCGAATTGAACATACGAGGTAAGCTGTTATATCCCGTATTTTTGAACCTCGGATTATTTACTGGGGTGGGGCCCACACACTGAGATTTTTTTTTGGAACCTCTGTAAAGTCATATGAATCACATATGTAAAGTTGAACACAACTCATGAAGTACCCTTGGGCCAAATCAAAGTGGAAGCCCTCCAAACGAATATTTTTAAGAAAACGTTTTCAGGTGACCTGAATTTGAGGGGCCAAAATGGTATTATAAGTTTGGAATTTGGGAAAATACCAAGAAATAGAAGTTGTAGATAATTGAATTAGCTTTCCATCCATAGGTCGTGGGTTCCCAGGTGATGTCGGTACAAGGAGATACGAACGTTTTAAGGTCGAAAGGTCAGTGGGCAAGGCCCAACTCGGGATCAACCGAGTTGGCCCAAAAAAATAAAATGAAAATTTAGGCCCAATGTTTAAGGGGTGGCCGGCCAAGTGAGGCCCAACCCATGGTTTTAATGAATATTTCCATGTGCTAATTAATTATAAATGGTCATTATCTAATAGAATTTTCAAGAAGCAAAGAAAGAAGAGAAAGAAGAAAAACCAAGAACACCCAAAGGGACCATTTCGGGTTTGGCCATAGGAAATTCACCCCTCAAAATCTTGCCTCTAAAATTATTTTCTTGTTGAATTCCTACTAATTCAAGGTCCCTACAACGTGGCGTAGTTATTTCGGAAGATAGATCGCCGGTTTCGTCGTTTTAACAACTTGGGCAAGTAAAGAAGATTGGAGGAAAAGGTAAGGATTCATTCCCTTTTATATGTTATAAAGCCTTTGTTTATGTTGTAGTATGTAGAAATGAGTAGAAAGTATGGAAATATGGAAGTTTGTAAAGTGGGTGTGAAGATAGGAGTGTGGCGTGTGTGTATATATGTTGTATATTCACAATGAGTTGTATTCTAGTTGTGAGTAGGGTGGAATTAATATTGGAAATGAAAGTTGAATGAATTTGGTGAAAGTTGGAAAATCCCCATGTTAGCCGTGGGAACATGTATGATGAAATGGAAATGGATTAATGTTGTTTAATATGTTAATTGCGTTGTTGTGATCCTTGCATTGTAAATGTAGGAAAAATGATGTAAGTTGCATTGAAATGGAATGTGGGAACTTATGTCGTTTTCTTATGATTTTATGACATTATGGAATTAAGTTGTTAAGGTGCAAATTATGATGATCGTTGATGAACTTAGAAGATGGAAATGTGTTATGAATGTGTATGTTAAAGATTAGAAGAATTGGATAAAATATGGCTTTGGTGGAAGGTGTGTATATTTTGTATATCTTGTGTATATAGTGTAGAAATGATATGAAATGTTTCCGAATGGCGTTGTAATGATTTTGATTAGTAATGAATGTGAGTATGATGGTGTTGATTTGAAGATTTGAAGTCGGGATGGAAGTTATTGCATTATGTTAAGAGAAGACTAGTTGTGTATGGTATTGTGTTGTGTTGTGGTTGTTGATGTTCTTGGTGTTGTTGTTGGGTTGTTGTTGATCATTTTGAGCCGAGTTGAATCTCGGGGATGCTATATGTATAGGGGAGATGCTGCCCAAATTTTTATAGAACAATATTGGTTAAGCTTGGAAATTGTAAGTCTCATGAATAGTAACCGGTCAATGTGACCATTTGCGGATTTTTGCGAAACGGGAAGTGAATTTGGAAAGGCGTAAGGAGCATAAAAGGTATGTAAAGCTCTACCTATTCTTCTCTTGGCATGTCTTAGATGTAATAGGATTGGATTTGGACCTCGGGGACCACTCTATTCTTCGGAATCTACGTCTAAAAACGCCCTTTTCATTCGGTAGAATTGAATTGAATATGTTACGAATAGTTAGAAAAATTGCCTAAACGTTTAGAACTTGTACAAATAAGACCCGACTACCCTAAAACCCTCACCAAAGTGACATCATGAAATGTAACGTACGTAAAATTGTGTACGCCACCTCATTCAAATTTCGAGGTGGGCCCACTTCCCCGATTTTTCTCGATTTGTTCCGTTTGGCTTATTTTGGAATAAAGTTCAAAGGAAAACTCTTGGCTACTCTCTCTAACTATTATATGACATTCGTTTGAATTATTTTGATAAGCCCCATAATGTATTTTGAAACATGAACATGATTACAAAAAGCTTATTTTGACATATGCTATTGTGATATCCGAAATGCATACACTATGGTTACTACCCGCTTCCGTCATATGGTTTGTCATCTGAATTATGATACTGAGTCCTGTAAATGTGCTATATTTTATTTTGCATATGGTTTTCTCACTACTCCGCTCGTGCGAGCTGTTATGACATCTTTCACTGCGTCCCGGGCCAGGGCATGTATTCGTGCAATTCCACTGCATTGTTCACCGCGTCCCTCACTGTAGGGCGGGCATGTTATATATATATATATATATATATATATATATATATATACATATGATGATGATGTGATGACGGGGAGGTGGCCGGATGGCATATGATGATTCCTTTCACCGCGTCCCTCACTAGAGGGCCGGGCACGTTATATGCATATACATGATGATTTTACTTACCGCGCCCTCATTTGAGGGCCGGGGCATGTTATGTATACCTATGTTCATGATGATTTCTTTGATTATGATACTCGGTCCATTAATGATTTTGAAAAGCATGAGTTACGTTCAAGGTAAGTTTTATGAGATCCGGCATCGTATTACCTATTTGTCCTCTTTGTTTCCGTATGATTCGGTTATTGTGTTTTCATCGCTTTACATAATCGGTACATATTTCGTCATCGACCCCCCTTTCTTCGGGGGGGCGTTTCATGCCGCGTGTGCCGACACACATTTGAGTGAGCCGCCGCTTAGGGTTCCCGTCCATTATCTTGAAGAGCCCCTTGTCCAGAGCCCGCATTTTGTACACCTTTGTTACATTTTGTGTATATTTGTTCGTGGCACGGCGGGGCCCCGTCCCGTCATATGATTTTGTTACTCTGCGTAAGGTCCGTAGACACGTACGTCGGTGTGGCTATGTACGTACGGCTATATGCACGTACTTGTATGTTTGGGCGGTTTATTCACGCGGCGTGTGTCGGCTCGCCTATATACGTATATATGTATATGTTGGCCCGGTGTGGCCTTTGTTGGTATTTTTCGTGCGCAGTAAATTTTGGTTAGTAAGAAAAATAAGAGGAAACTCGCCGCCCAAATTTTTCTAAATACCGAGTTACTATTTTGGCTTTTTTTAGGTACGTACGGGTGCCCGGTTCGGGGCGCTAGTCACGGCCTGCGGGGGTTGGGTCGTGACAAAAGTGGTATCGCAGCGGTTAGTCTCGGAGTGTCTACGAGCCGTGTCTAGTAGAGCCTGTTTATCGGTGTGTTGTGCACCACATCTATAAACAGGAGGCTACAGGACATTTAGGATGTTGCTTTTCCTTCTGATCTTAGATCGTGCGATAGAGCGGTGTTATCAGGATGACTCCTCCCTAACAAACTGTTATGTTTTCAGCGATGCCTCCGAGAAAGGCGACGGCTGCCCAGAAGGGCAAGTCTGCTACTGCAGGAGAGCCTAGTCGGGGCCAGAGAGTGACCAGGGCCCCATGCTCGGCCGAGCCGGATATTGTGCCCGGTCGGCGAGTTCTCGCCACCCCCATCACCGCGGAGGGGCATGAGCGCCGCGACCGGCCGGACGAGAGACCGCCCCCACCGCCCGCCGAGCTTCGGGTGCGGAGCCTCCGGCTCCTCGACCCGGGGCGGAGGATAGAGCTATGAGGGATGCGGTCCGGTGCCGCTACCGAGGTTGGTAGCGGGGGCGTGGTTCGAGGCACGGAGCGAGGGATGACCGTGCGGACGAGCGTGATAGTGAGAGGGCCCGTTATTTTCGACTTGTAATCCGCGGAGTTTTTCGGGACAAAGCCCTCGAGGGAGGACCCTCAGGAGTTTATTAGGGAGATGCGGCGTACGGCGCGCGACTTATCAAGGCCTCGAGGGCGAGTCGGTGGAGGTGGCGTCGTATCGGCACGATATAGCGGCCCAATTGGTTTGAGTCGTGGGAGCTATCCGGGGGCGAGGTGCCCTTAGAGCGTATGGGATGAGTTTGTGGAGGCTTTCCTTGCCCATTTTCTACCTCCGAGAGACCGAACGCGCCGAGGGTTCTGAGGTTTATACATCGAGCGAGGGTGGTAGGAGCGTCGGGGTACGATCGGAGTTCGATTCCTTGGCCGTGCACGCTCCTCATATTGCATAGCGAGATATGGCCGACGGTACATCGGTATGTTGTGGGGCTGGATGATTATTTGATTGACATTTGTGTCGATGGTTTGCTCGGCCTCGGCATGGACGTTGCACAGTACGGCATATGCCCGGGGTGGAGGAGCGACATAGGGGCGTCGGCCGATAGAGATTACGACGAGGGGCAGAAGAGGGCTGATCGGCTGGGCATTCTGGAGAGTTTCGAGGGCGGACCGGCCTCAGCAGCGTACGGGGTATTCGTCCCAGCCAGCACAGAGTGCACCCCCACGGTTCCCGGGCAGGAGGTTTGACAGTACAGGGTATTCGGGAGCCGGTCCGAGTTCCGGCTTCGGGGTCACAGGTGAGTAGGGGTCCCAGCCAGACGAGGCCATCTATGCCCCGATGCCCTCGGTGCGGCGGCGCCGGCGGGGGAGTGCCGTCGCGTCACGGGCGCTTGCTTTACATGCGGCCGTTACGGCCATGTTATGAGGGATTGCCCGCGTCGGGATGGTTCGGTGGTGCGACCCGGCCCTCTACCGGGTCGGTCGGGTTCGTCCTCTTCGAACGGCACGTGCGCCCTGCGGGCGAGTATATGCCGGTACCGGCCGAGCCGTGGTAGAGGCCACGGCGGAGTCCCGAGTTCCAGCGGTCCTTCGAACCGCGTATTTGCTTTGACTAGGAGACAGGATCAGGAGGCACCACCGGATGCGGCTACAGGTACATGAATCCTCACTAGAATTTATGTTCTTATATGTGCGTATCTGTGATATAATTGTTGCGTAATAGCGGTAGATGGAAAACCTGAGGGTTAGTAACCTAGTATTTATAAACAACGGTAGTTAAGGTGTGTATATTGTTATTACAGACCCGGAAGTCCAGGATGGAAAGTGGTAAGATCCATAAGTGACCGTGAATAGGTAAAAGCGAGAGAGGGGCGAAATGGTAATTGTGCTACGAGGGCGTCCGGAAATCTGTCAAGACTTTATTTTACTCCAAAGTGCGTGGCGAGGGTCCAGTCGTTAGCTGAACGCGATTATGCTAACGTTAGAGCACTGTATTTCGTTGTAGTCCCGAAGTTAAGCGTGCTTGAATAAGGGAAATCCTAGGATGGGTGACCCCCCCTGGGAAGTTCTGAAAGTTTCACAACTTTAGTCATAAGAAGCAATGGAAAGCTAGAGTAGTCTAGAGGGATCTAGAATATCCTGAGTAGGCAGAAATCCTAGGAGGTCGCATAGGCCGGAGCGGATGGTATCGGGTAAAGGAAAAGAAGGTGCCTCACCGCACTAGGTAGGGCCGGTGCCTGAGTAATGTTTAGGGGATCCTTTGTGAGTGAGATGTTAAGAATTATATATATGTGTACGAAGCGTGTGATACTCCGTGCATGACTGCGTTAGCGGGTAAACGTATTCCGATAATTAACGCGACAAAGATACGGGAGGCATTAATCGGACGAATAACGAGTTCAAGTGAAAAGAAAAATAAAAGGCATGAACGTCATAAGGTAATTTTATATCGTTTCGGCTATAGGGTAGACTTGGGAAGTACCGCATAGTGATATCGGAAAGAGAAAGGAAGTGCGCGGATAAATAGTAAGAGGGATCGGAACATTGAAACAGTTCGGTCTGGACCGAGAGAAAAAAATGCGGATGTAAGGAAAAAATGATCGATAGTAAGATAAGTACACCCCAAAGGGGGAAGCGGATACGAGAAATGTAAGTGCCGGATAGAGACAATTAAACCCACAATGCAAGTTGACGCGGGTGCTCAGTCTACTGATAAGGTTCCCTATCAAGATAAGTTAGTAGAGTCTAAGAGCCATGAAAAAGGATAAGAATTAGGGAAGGAATGAAGATGGGTTGGACTAGGTTATCGAGATGATGTGCATATAACGTTACTAATTGGGTATAAGATGATTAAGCAAGATAAACGGAATTGATTGGCTACCGAAAGAGGGAGAAATCATGTATTTCACAAAAAGTGTAATAAGACTCGGCAAGGAGGAGACGTCTAACTCAAGATACGGTCGTGAGACAAGGATGTTGGATACTAAAGACATGGCTTGCGTTAAGATATTGTGACGAAGTGATGACAGGAAGGAGATAACTTCAGGAGCTCAAGAGAAATGGAAAAAAAAATATAATAAATATAATCGGTAGATGGGACCGCATGTTATGGTGATAAGGAAACCCCCGAGATCCTTATAAGACCTACGGGACTAGTTGAACATTCGAGGACGAATGTTCTAAAGAGGAAGGGATGTTATATCCCGTATTTTTGAACCTCGGATTATCTACTCGGGGTGGGGGGCCCACACACCGAGATTTTTTTTTTTTTTGGAACCTTTGTAAAGTCATATGAATCACATATGTAAAGTTGAACACAACTCATGAAGTACCCTTGGGCCAAATCAAAGTGGAAGCCCTCCAAACGAATATTTTTAAGAAAACGTTTTCGGGTGACCTGACTTTGAGGGGCAAACACGGTATTATAATTTTGGAATTTGGGAAAATACCAAGAAATATAAGTTGTAGATAATTGAATTAGCTTTCCATCCATAGGTCGTGGGTTCCCAGGTGATGTCGGTACAAGGAGATACGAACGTTTTAAGGTCGAAAGGTCAGTGGGCTAGGCCCAACTCGGGATCAACCGAGTTGGCCCAAAAAAATAAAATGAAAATTTAGGCCCAATGTTTAAGGGGTGGCCGGCCAAGTGAGGCCCAACCCATGGTTTTAATGAATATTTCCATGTGCTAATTAATTATAAATGGTCATTATCTAATAGAATTTTCAAGAAGCAAAGAAAGAAGAGAAAGAAGAAAAACCAAGAACACCCAAAGGGACCATTTCGGGTTTGGCCATAGGAAATTCACCCCTCAAAATCTTGCCTCTAAAATTATTTTCTTGTTGAATTCCTACTAATTCAAGGTCCCTCTACAACGTGGCGTAGTTATTTTGGAAGATAGACCGCCGGTTTCGTCGTTTTAACAACTTGGGCAAGTAAAGAAGATTGGAGGAAAAGGTAAGGATTCATTCCCTTTTATATGTTATAAAGCCTTTGTTTATGTTGTAGTATGTAGAAATGAGTAGAAAGTATGGAAATATGGAAGTTTGTAAAGTGGGTGTGAAGATAGGAGTGTGGCGTGTGTGTATATATGTTGTATATTCACAATGAGTTGTATTCTAGTTGTGAGTAGGGTGGAATTAATATTGGAAATGAAAGTTGAATGAATTTGGTGAAAGTTGGAAAATCCCCATGTTAGCCGTGGGAACATGTATGATGAAATGGAAATGGATTAATGTTGTTTAATATGTTAATTGCGTTGTTGTGATCCTTGCATTGTAAATGTAGGAAAAATGATGTAAGTTGCATTGAAATGGAATGTGGGAACTTATGTCGTTTTCTTATGATTTTATGACATTATGGAATTAAGTTGTTAAGGTGCAAATTATGATGATCGTTGATGAACTTAGAAGATGGAAATGTGTTATGAATGTGTATGTTAAAGATTAGAAGAATTGGATAAAATATGGCTTTGGTGGAAGGTGTGTATATTTTGTATATCTTGTGTATATAGTGTAGAAATGATATGAAATGTTTCCGAATGGCGTTGTAATGATTTTGATTAGTAATGAATGTGAGTATGATGGTGTTGATTTGAAGATTTGAAGTCGGGATGGAAGTTATTGCATTATGTTAAGAGAAGACTAGTTGTGTATGGTATTGTGTTGTGTTGTGGTTGTTGATGTTCTTGGTGTTGTTGTTGGGTTGTTGTTGATCATTTTTGAGCCGAGTTGAATCTCGGGATGCTATATGTATAGGGGAGATGCTGCCCAAATTTTTATAGAACAATATTGGTTAAGCTTGGAAATTGTAAGTCTCATGAATAGTAACCGGTCAATGTGACCATTTGCAGATTTTTTGGCGAAACGAAGTGAATTTGGAAAGGTGTAAGGAGCATAAAAGGTATGTAAAGCTCTACCTATTCTTCTCTTGGCATGTCTTAGATGTAATAGGATTGGATTTGGACCTCGGGGACCACTCTATTCTTCGGAATCTACGTCTAAAAACGCCCTTTTCATTCAAATAGAATTGAATTGAATATGTTACGAATAGTTAGAAAAATTGCCTAAACGTTTAGAACTTGTACAAATAAGACCCGACTACCCTAAAACCCTCACCAAAGGACATCATGAAATGTAACGTACGTAAAATTGTGTACGCCACCTCATTCAAATTTTGGCGAGGTGGGCCCACTTCCGATTTTTCGATTTGTTCCGTTTGGCTTATTTTGGAATAAAGTTCAAAGGAAAACTCTTGGCTACTCTCCTAACTATTATATGACATTCGTTTGAATTATTTTGATAAGCCCCATAATGTATTTTGAAACATGAACATGATTACAAAAAGCTTATTTTGACATATGCTATTGTGATATCCGAAATGCATACACTATGGTTACTACCCGCTTACGTCATATGGTTTGTCATCCGAATTATGATACCGAGTCCTAGTCCGTAAATGTGCTATATTTTATTTTGCATATGGTTTTCTCACTACTCCGCTCGTGCGAGTCGTTATGACATCTTTCACCGCGTCCCGGCCGGCATGTATTCGTGCAATTCCCGCATTGTTCCACCGCGTCCCTCACTGTAGGCCGGGCATGTTATATATATATATATATATATATATATATATATATATATATATATATATATATATATATATATATATACATATGATGATGATGTGATGACGGGGAGGTGGCCGGATGGCATATGATGATTCCTTTCACCGCGTCCCTCACTAGAGGGCCGGGGCACGTTATATGCATATACATGATGATTTTACTTACCGCGCCCCTCATTTGAGGGCCGGGGGCATGTTATGTATACCTATGTTCATGATGATTTCTTTGATTATGATACTCGGTCCATTAATGATTTTGAAAAGCATGAGTTACGTTCAAGGTAAGTTTTATGAGATCCGGCATCGTATTACCTATTTGTCCTCTTTGTTTCCGTATGATTCGGTTATTGTGTTTCTTTTACATAATCGGATATTTTTATCGACCCCTTTCTTCGGGGGCGTTTCATGCCGCAGTATATCGATACACATTTGAGTGAGCCGCCGCCTTAGGGTTCCCGTCCAAATATCTTGAAGAGCTCCTTGTCCGAGCCCGGATTTTGGTACACCTTTGTTACATTTTGTGTATATTTGTTCGGGGCACGGCGGGGCCCCGTCCCGTCTTATGATTTTGTTACTGCGTAGAGGTCGTAGACATGTACGTGCGTGTGGCTATGTCCGTACAAGCCTATATGCACGTATCGTATGTTTGGGCGGTTTATTCACCGCGGCGACCTTTTGTCGGCTCGCCTATATACGTATATATGGATATGTTGGCCCGGCGTGGCCTTTGTTGGTATTTTCTCGTGTGCGGTGTAAATTTTGATTAGTAAGAAAAAGCAGAGGAAACTCGCCCAAATTTTTCTAAATACCTGAGTTACTATTTTGGCTTTTGGTACGTACGGGTGCCCAGTTCGGGCGCTAGTCACGGCCTACGGGGTTGGGTCGTGACATAAGCTCATCATTTTCATACTGTTGTCGATACTGGGAGCCCTGAGTGGCTGTGATTTGATATGATATATATATATATATATATATATATATATATATATATATATATATATATATATATATATATATGTTGGCCCCGTGAGGCATTCTTTGTATTTCTGTACGGGTTTTTGAGATAGTAAGAAATACGGTAAACTCGCCGAAATTTTCCCAGAAATAAAAGGAGAATGAAATATGGGTTTGTGATATGCCTTAAAAGGTTGTGTCTATAGTAAGGATAGGATTTGATTAAGTTGCAAGTACGGCTGACCTTGGGACATAAGTTAACTGCTGAATCGATGGTAAAAAGAATTTGGAAAAGGTTTATTGTTATATCCCGCATTTTTGTACATTGGGACATTCCAAGCTAATGGCGGAAGTCTAGGGACAAGGCTATTTTGGGACACGAGGTCGAGACTTTTAACTACGAATTTATAGTGAAGTATTATTGGTATGGAATATTAAGGAAACATTTGGGGCCGAAAGTGAATTAAGGAAAGTTGCAAATTTATGAAAAAAATTGGCCATGTGGCCGGCCACATGAGGTGTGGGCCATGGCCACATGGATGCTTAGTATATGTATAGGTGTGTGTATAATTCATGGCCATGCAATACATATTCTTCATCCTTGGAAATTTCCAGAAAATTGAAGAAAATTTGAGAAAATTTAGAAGAATAAAGGGTGCACATGACCGGCCATGTGCTACCCATTTATATATATATATATATATAGAAGAGTGGTGACAACATAAGACAATTCATTATTTCCAAGTTTAGAAAGCTCAAGAGAGATGGAGAAAGAGAGGGAGGAACATTCGGCCAAGGGGCTGGCCGAATGGCTCTCCAAGATTTTCATCAAGGGAAATTAGTTTATCCTTGTCTCTCTACTAATTGAAAGGCCCTCGTCGACGTGGAGTAGTTGTTGGAACAAGAAAATCACTCGTGGTTGCTATGACCACTTCTAGCCGAGAAGAATGATTGAAGGGAAAAGGTAAGGATTCCATCTTCTTTCATATGTTGTGGATGATTTGTACATATCGAAGTGTGTAGAGATAGATGAGAGTCATGAAATCTTGCATGGTGGTGTGAGCCGTGTGTGGTGTCTTGGCCGAATGTATGTTGTGTTGAGTAAAAATGATGAGTTAAGTTTACTTGGTATTGTAGTTGTTGATGTTATGGATTATGTGATAAAAAAAATGAAAGTTTGATGACTCAAATGGAAGTTGAAATCGTGTGGGCTGTTTTAGAAGCCAATACGTTGCCAATGTAACTTCTCGTATTTATGAAAATAATGTTGTAAACGTGTGGATTGTTGATGTAGTTTATGAGTTTTGAAAGAAGGAAATATGTTAATGTTGTTCACGTTGAGTTGGGAAGGTTCGGGAACTATGGTATGTTGGTTGGATTGCTTGAATATAGTGGAGATTGCTTGAAGCGTTCTTGAAACTTGTTTAAGTGGTCTCGGATTAATACTGAAATATGCGAGCATTGATGTTAGCTTGGAAGTATATAATTGGAATGTTGTCGAAATATGTGGAGATGACTTGTTAGTGTTAGAATGTGTTTGAATAAATTGTTGATATTGTCAGAATGTTTGTTGGTATTGTGGTTGATGAAATTGGCCGAGTTTAATTCTCGGGGATGTTGAAGTTGTAGGGGAAATGCTGTCGAAATTTCTGTAGACAAGTGTTAATTTGGTATTGGATTCTTAAGCGCTTATGACTAATGTTCGATACCTAATGACATTATTGTAGATCGTGAGAAGCCAAGATTTAAGCCGTACCCCTGAATAAACATATGCATATGCACAATAACAGAATCTGAACAAAAGTATGGGCTCCGGAACAAGGGAGCGCTCCAAGACAGCTGAACAGGAACCCTAAGCTGGTGGATCATCTAAATCAGTATCTGTACCTGCGCGGCATGAAACGCAGCCCTCGAAGAAAGGGGGTCAGTAC
This sequence comes from Lycium ferocissimum, assembly GCF_029784015.1. NCBI lineage: Eukaryota > Viridiplantae > Streptophyta > Magnoliopsida > Solanales > Solanaceae > Lycium > Lycium ferocissimum. The sequence continues at coordinate 233,153 of NW_026718814.1, read as the reverse complement.
GAAATATGTACTGAGTATACAAAGCATGAGATATAGTAAACAGGATCGTAATCAGAATAAGTAGTACAGAAAATAAATGCAAAATCTAGAATACCAAAATACTCACTTATCAAAACACAAATCGGGCACAGGGCTCTTAGAATATGGTCGCCCGCCCGTCAATGGCGCCATAACACATCATACTCCAGAAGTTTTCATATCTCCAAAACCCGACATATCACATATCACATATACACGGTACCCGGCCCTATAGCGGAGGCTCGGCGAACCGGACACATCATAACACCAAATATACACGGTACCCGGCCCTATAGCGGAGGGGCTCGGCGAACCGGACACATCATACTCCAGAATATAACATAGTGCGCACGACAACATAACCGGCCCGGGACTCGGTGAAAGATATAACAACCATATGCACGAGCAGAGTCGTGGGAGACTATATGCAGTTTAAATCACCACATACCATTAAGCCAACTTCAATGCTCATACACCCAAATACCAATCCGAAACTATTCAAACAAAACTCAAGAATATTTCAAACAATCCACACAACATTCCAAATGGCACAACCGACTTACAACATCACCCAAAACCTTCTGATTCCCATAGGAACAACAACAACACATTCCTTTCTTCCAAATTCATAAACTACATCAATAATCCACATGTTAACAACATCATTCCCATAAATTCAAGAAACTATATTAGAATTACATTAACTTCCAAAACAGCCCATACAATTACAAATTCAACTTGAATCATTAAACCTTCATTCTACATCATAAAATCCACAACGATAACAATCTAAACACTAAATAAAAATTAGTTCATCACTCCAACATAACCAACACCTACACGGCCCAACTTCCATACACAATATTTCATGAATTTCATTCATTTCCACACTCTACAACACACATGAACCATCCATAACATATGAAAAGAGGATTAAAACTTACCTTCTTCACTTAGTTCTTCAACTTGGCTAGGGTTGAGAATTGCAACAATGAATGGTTTGTTTGCTCTAACAATTACTCCATGTTGTTTAGGACCTTCCAATGAGTTGAAAACCTAGAAGAAATAATTTTTTCATAATCAATTTCCATGGGTGAATTCGGCCAGCCATGGCCGAACCCCCTCTCCTTTTTTTTCTCCATTTCTCTCCAAGCTTCTAAGTTGAAAAGATGACTAAATAACTTGCTAAGTCATCTAATATATGCCTACACAATTCATCCATGTGTACCATGGCCCACACATGGCTTGGATGAATTTAATTTGGCCAAGCCATGGGTGGGGACCACCTATGAGTCACACGGCCAAGTGGCCATATTTGGCTATTTCATGAAAAATAATTAACTTTTCATAATTCACTTTCAACCCCAAATTTTCCTTAATATTTCATACCAGTAAAATCATAAGCAACTTATGCCTTAAAACAAAATCGGATGTCAAGAATCTCAACTTCGTATCCCGGAATAGTCTTGTCCTTAACTTTTCATGGTTAGCTCGGATTATCCCAATGTACAAAAATACGGGATATAACATCCTCCCCCTTTAGAACATTCGTCCTCGAATGTTAAAATGGTCTTACAGGGTCTTATAAGCACTTCGGGGGAGTCTCTTTCATTGTTGTCACATACAGTTCATTCAACAATCCACACCACCAAATAAGGAATTTAGATTACCTGTAGACATAGGAAATAAGTGGGGATACGCATTCTTCATCTCTTCCCTGATATTGTTCCGCCACAATACCTTAACGGAAGTTACACCTTTAGCGCACAACCTCCTTACCTGCTGATCTAGTATGGCTATAGGCTGTTCCTCGTAGGCTAATTCCTCTGTCGCTTGGATATCATCTATAAGACGTACTCTGAAAGGGTCACTAATGCATTCGTGAAGCATTGACACTCGGTAGACCGGATGCACTGCTCCCAAATCAGACGGTAGGTCTAATTCATAGGTAACCTTGCCTACCCACGGACGATTTGATAAGGTCCAATATACCTCGGACTAAGCTTCCCTTTTCTGCCGAATCTCATAACACCCCTCAAGGGTGACACTTCCAAAGATACCCGATCGTCGACCTGAAACTCTAGGTGTCGACGTCGACTATCTGCATATGACTTTTGTCGGCTCTGAGCTACTAATAACTGCTCCTGAATGAGTTTCATTTTGCCAGCTACTTGCTGAATCATATCTGTCATGACCCAACCCCGTAGGCCGTGACTAGTGCCAGATCTGGGCACCCCAACACACCTATCAAACGCTATCACAAATTATATCAAACACACCCAAGTATATAACGAGTTTACAAGGCCGTATTCCAAATTTAGATAATTTCCGGAAAAATTTCGGCGAGAGTTTCCTTTGTTTTACGGACTATCCAAAATAACCCCCGCACGTAAAATAACAACAAAGGCCACACAGGGCCAACAACACAACATATATACATATGCGGACCGGCCGCCGCGGCGAATGGGATCGCCCAAACACAACATATCCAAACGCAACCGTACAAAAGTAGGCACAACCCACAAACATGTCCACAGACCTCTAAACAGACAGACAGAATCATATGACGGGACAGGGCCCCGCCGTACCCATGAACAACTATATACAATGCAACGCGAATATACCAAAAATATAAGCTGCGGAATGAGAGGAGCACTCCAAATAGCGAGAAGGTGTCCTAAACCAGGGTGGATCACCAACCGTGCGTGCGTACGGCGGCATGAAACGCGGCCCCCGAAGAAAAGGGGGTCGACAAAATATGTACCGAGTATGCAAAACGTAAAATGTAATGTACAATCTGAGATCAAATCGAAATAGAGGTACAGAAAGTAAATGCATTTCCAAAATATCAAAATGTTACTTCAAAATATAAGTCATGCATAGGGCACAGTGTCACACCCTAATTTTCGATAGGGCATGATGGGCACCCCACCCTTACTTCGGGCCGAGCGAACCCGCAGACTCTCGCTAAACTCACAACCATACTGGGCCCACAAACATAACATAAGCACATAATGAAAACTTTTTTTTTTTTTTTGACAAATCAAACATGCTTTTCATCTTTTCAAATAAAATAAAATTTGTAACCATAACCAATCTGTAAACACATGAAATTTATAACACAATGCATACTGATACACCGGCTTACATAGCCGCTTACAAATCGACATATCGCACACACGACACCGTTCGCAAAGTCTCTACCATAACTCCGTACACCCTCCAAAAGTACTCGACTCGCAACGCTCCGAGGAAAAGGAGCTCGCCAATCCACCAGCATCTTCTCGCTAGCATCACCTACTCATCGCGGGTACCGCGTGGCATGAAACGCAGCCCCCCCCCCCCCCCCCCCCCGAAGAAAGGGGTCGATTACGGAATATGTACCGAGTATGTAAAGCATGGCATACGTAAAATGAAATCATAACCGAAGTCGGGAGTACGGAAGTAGTATAAAAACCCAAATACCAAAGTACTTACATCCGACATACAAATCATACATACTCATACCGTACACATCATAACCATCATACGAGATAACATTAACCGATGTGGGATTTGCCTAAACCAATGTGGGATTTGCCTAAACCAAAGGGGGATTTGCCTAAACCAATGTGGAATTTTGCCTCATCATTGGGTTTGCCCACCACCGGGTTTGCCCCACCATTGGGTTTACCCTACCATCGAACAAACGGACTCATCATATCATCATACATCATCTCACATATCATATACGGTCCATAGTGGGACCCGGCGGACGTAACGTGGTCGCCACCCTATCTGGCGCCACAACACAGCATAACACCAGAAGTTTCAAATCTCCGTATCCCCGTCACACATCATAACGCCAAACACAAGATAACACCAAATATAAATGGAACCCGGCCCTAAAACGAGGGCTCGCGAACCATAACACAAAATGACAGGAGTATATCATAGTGCGCACGATCACATACCGGCCCGGGATCCGGTGAAAGAGGTAACAACAGAACGCACGAGCAGATCGTAAGTATCCATAATCATACACATCATCATTTCAAACTCAACCGAATAACCAAAGCGAACTATTAGTCGCGGGACCCACGGACGAGCGTCAACCCAATCCGGGCCCGCCTATAAAAATTTAAGTCCTTACTTGTCATGAAATCATTTGCGAAGAAATCAAAGCGATCCGAGCTCTCTCTTGAAAGTTACGTCGTTCGTAGTTTCGAAATCGTTTAGAACGTATCTTTTTTGAAAACAAAACTCTTTTGAAACAAAACTCTTTTGAAAATATAACTCTTTTGCAACCTTAGAAATTTAATGATACAAAAGACGTAAGGATCATAACTCGACCGCATTAAGGATACGAATATCAAGAAACATATAAGAATCGTTTACACAACATTTCAAACTCAATCATATCAAAGACATACGGACCATAGCGACCATACTAAGGATGCCAACATCAAAGCAAATACGAATCACAAACATACTCGAAATTTACGAATGGAGTTACCCCGAGGCACAAATCATGTCATACCTTAATCCCGTCTAAGACATGCCAAAAGAAAAGAAGGGTAAGCTTCACATACCTCGTCTATTCTCGAAGCTAATCCAATCTTACGTCGCGAACTTCCCAAGCTCTACAATATGCCATTAAGAATCAAATATTAGCTAAGAGCATTTAGGAACCCGATTCCAAACGAATACCAAATTCTCGAAAATTGGGCGCATTTCCCACAATAAATACACCAACCCCGAGATTTCAACTCGGCCAAATCATCAACAACAATACCAACAACCAAACTACAACATCAACAATCAATTCAAAATGCATTTCTAACATTAGTAGCTCTTTTTACATAACTTCACAAAGATTCATAATATTCCGACATACTTACTTCCTCACTCACATTCAAACCAATATCAACGTTTATACATTCGATTACTAATCCAAAACCATACGGACAATATTCAAGAACGCTTTAAACAATTCACACAATTTTTCCAAACAACCAAAACCATATCCCAACTCACCCGAAATTGTCTCCAAACCCGAGAACAACACCAAACACATTCTTCCCTTCCAAATTCATAATTTGCACCATTAATCCGCACATTAACAAGGCAATTCTCATAAGTATAAAAATTACATAAAATTCGCATAAACTTCCAAATCATCCCATAACCAACATAACATTAACCATAATATTTCCAACTTCAAAATACTTCATAAACATTCCATATGGTGTTTGTCCCATATTTCCATCACAGAACCATTTTATAACGATTTTACGCCTCTTTCTCCGTAAATAAATAATTATTAACACAAATAGAAAGAGATTCATACCTTTCCCTCGATAATAATGCTATATATTTACTCCTCCACCTTGAACTTAAGCCACAAAGCCTCAATACGCAGCTTTGAAGTCGCAACTATACGCTGTCTGGACCGGAATTTGGGAATTATACCCGGTTTCGGGCTAAAATTTGGTGGTGGAAGGTTGGGGAATTTTCTAGAATATTTGAAATATTTTTGGTCTGATTTTTGGCTGAAAATGAGGGGTTAAGCCCCTTTATAAAGTACCGAAGTCACCGTAGCAAGATCAGCAAAGTTGTACCGACCTACTGTAGCAATCACTGTTCATCCGCGAAAATTATTTCGAGACCTAGAACTTTTATACACCGATCTCTTTATTTGCATACCTGGATATGTCCAAAACTCCATACAATCTGTATAACTTATTCAACATCCCAAACTTTTCCTTATTCCAAATTTACCCTTAACACTCCATACCAATGAAAAGATGAATATGCAACTTGTGCATTAAAACAAAAACAAAATCGGAAATTAAAAGTCTTATCCACAACTTGTCGCAATCCAACTTAAAATATTCCAATGTGCAAAATACGGGATATAACACACAGGAAATATGGTCGCCCGCCTGTCGATGGCGCCATAACACAGCATAACACCAGAAAGTTTCAAATCTCCGAATCTCCGTCGCATATCATACACGGCATATCGCCATACTGTTATATCCCGCGTTTCATGCAATCGGATAATTCAAGACAATCGCGGGAAGACAATAAGCAAGGCCACATTTTATTTTGCTTGGCATATGAGTTGCTTATGAAAAATTTAGAAGTGGAAATAATGTGGAAGGCTAGGGGTAAAATGGTAATATTAAGAAAAGTTGAGGGGCAAAACGGGAATTTTGCAGGAGGGTTCATGGAAGTTCCAAAAGGGGCCATATTGGCCATGTGACGAAATAAGGGGCTAAGATGACAAAATAGGTCATCTTTTGTTTTAAGAAAAAAAAATGAAAATGAAAAAGGAGGAATTTTCTAGAAAAAGAAGGAAAGGGGTTATGTGATTATACTTTTGTGTGGAGGGACCTATTCATAAAAATGGAAAAAGGGGTGGAAGACTTGTATAAAATCATTCCAATACTCATTATTTCTCTAGAAATTTCAAGAGAATCAAGAGCACAAAAAAGAAGGAGAAAACTCCAAGGCCATTTCGGCCAAGATCAAAAACCAACAAGAAAATTTACAAAAATTCCTTCAAAAATTGTTTTCCACTAATTAAAGGGCCCTCACCAAGTTGGAGTGGCTATTAGAGCAAGAACAACACAAATACTTACAAGTTGGAAGTTGTAGTCAAGTGGAGAAACAAGGAAAGAGGTAAGGTTTAATCCTCTTTTTATTGTTTTATGGATGTTTATGCATGTTGTAGTGTACAAAAATGAGTGAAGTTTGTGAAGAATAGGGAAGTGGGGGGTGGAGGCTGTGAGGTACAATATGTGTGTATATGTGTAGGAATTATATTTCAATTATTTTGTTTAGTGTTTGGTTGTTTTTGTTGGAAATACTATGTTGATAAAGAAAGTTGAATGAATTTGGAGAGGTTGTAGTGTGCATGTTGGTGTTGGCCGTGTGTGTTGAGTGTGTGTGACCGTGCATGTGTGGGCTAGTGTGGCCGTGTGATTGTGGTGAAGTATGGAAGAAAATGAGTCAATTTTATTTAGTGTTTTGCTTGTTGTTATGTTATGGACTCTATGTTGTTAATGAATGTCTAGGAATCTTAATGAGGTTGTAGTAATGGAGGCTTGTTTTAGAAGTGATATGAATGGAATGTGATGTTCTTGTATGCATGAAAGACAATATGATTAGTACGGTGTTGTTGGAATGTAAATTATGAGGTTGTTATTATTTTCATTGAAGTTGGAAAGTTTTGGAAGAAGTAGTAAATTGATTGAATATGGAAATTTTTAGTATTGTTGTTGGAATTATGGTTAATAGTTTGGCCGGGTTTGAATTCCCGGATTGTGGTTGATGAGAAATTTGGCTATATTGAATGTTGAGGATGGTATATTTACAAAGGAAGTGCTGCCGAAATTTCGGTAGCCAAGCGTTTCCTTAAGATTCTAACTCTACGAACCCTAATAAGAGTTTTGGTAAATATGACCAATTTGCAGATTTTGACGAGAGTGCGACGTGAATTCGGAATAGCTAAAGAAGCAAAGAGGTATGTAAGGTTTCCCCTTCCTTTCTTGGCATGTCTTAGACGTATAGGCTTGATTTCGCGCCTCGGGGACTTTCCTAACTCTAGAAATCCGCGATTGAAAATAGTTACTATTCATTCAGTAAGATTGAACCAAAAGTGCATGAATTGTGAAAGAAATGTCTACATATCCTAGAACTTGCAAGGATGAGACCCGATTACCCTAAGACCTTCATAAGTAACGTCATGACACGTATTATATGTAAGTTGTGTACGCCACCTCATTTGACTCGAGGTGGGCCCACGGTTCCCGGATTTTCTTTAGTGCCTTGATTATTAAACGATGAGTGTTGTAACTACTTTAATGAGAATACTTCTACGACGATAATGATAGCAGAATCAGAGCGCTATAGACGCTGGTAAATATATATATGATATAAGTATATGCATATGACACAAAGAGAATCAGAGCGCTATAGACGCTGATATATGTATATGATATGAGTATATGTATATGATGAAAGAGCCAGGCGCTATAGACGCCGATAATTATACAAGGTATATGCATATATGTACAGGGAAGATGGAGATAAGGGCAGAGCGTTATATACGCATATCCACCTGATCAGCTGGCATTACATGACATGATATCGTCCCGGACGCGGGATGCCCGGACGCGGGGTGTGCATATTTATGGTTAAATGGATCGGCTGCCGACGCCTCGGCAATATGATATATTCTATTTTATGTATATATATATATATATGAGTAAGGAAAGCTAAGAAAGCACGGCATCTGCCCAAGGGCACTTATATGTACAGGTTACGTTTCTATTCCAGAACATGTGTTGTAATTCTTTTATGTCGTTATACATGATTTATGTTTTTCGCATATTACTATCCGTGCCTTACATACTCGGTACACTATTCGTACGACGTCCCTTCTTGTGGACGCCGTGTTTCATGTCATTGCGAGTCGGCGACAAAGCGGATTTGATCTTTAGAGCTCTACCGGTACTACTCGACGCTCCGGTTGTCCGAGCCTCAATTACGTGGTACTCTTTTGTGTATATTTTCGGGCACAACAAAGTACTCGGCCCTTTCTATGTATAAGTGTACTATGTCTAGAGGCTCGTGAAGCGATATATGTACGGTCGATTATGTACGATTAAATATGTGGTATTTTTGGCATCTTAATGTTTGTTGTATGAAGCGATAGTGAAGCTAATTAGTCTATGTTCATAATGACGCTGCTAATATTAATGTTTAGTTCAAGGAAAAAAAAACGGCACTGTTTATGCGACTTGCTAAGAGGTACAGGTAAAATGATAGGTAAGGGGGTGCTCGGTACAAGTATCGGGTACTCGTCACGGCCCCTAGACGGGTCGTGACACATACACAACATCACACCAAATATAAGTGGAACCCGGCCCTCGAGCGAGGAACTCGGTGAACCATAAGCACAGCATAACACCGGAGTATATCATAATACGCACGACAACAGAACCGGCGAACAATATCATAGGGCACGAGCGGAGTAGTGAGGAATCATATGTATAAAATCATAGTCAGTATCCAAAAGATAAGTAAACTAGTCATTTTTGAAATTGGATAAAGAATTTCAACATTTTCTTTTCAAAATTATCGAAATTACATAAAAGGGCGTCGCGGGACCCACGGACGAGTATAGACCCGAGCTGGGCCCGCTTATGGAAAACATACCCATTATACATCAAGCAAACTCCTATAAAAATTATTGGAGCGATCCGAGCCTTTATGCGAAGGATATGGCATTCAGAGATTACGAAATTCCTTAAAGTGAACCCTTTCTATGCAAAGTTCGGAAAGCGATTACTTCAAAGACATAATGGTTCATATTTCATCAAAACATACATAAGAGTGCCAAAGAATATATATAAGGATCATAACATGCTCGTATTTCGAATCTTAGAATTTTTCCTTAAGGCTTATAATCTAGCCTATTGAAAACTAAGGCATGCTAAAGAAAGAAGGATTGGGCTTTACATACCTCGTACGCACTCCAAGCTAGCCAATCTAAAGTAAATCCCAATCTACACCTCTGGCTCCCCAAGGTCTACAAATATGCCAACGAATATCCAATATTAAGCATATGCACTTAAGCGATTTATTCCAAACTAACTCTAAATTCTACGAAAAAATTCAGAAAGATTTCCCCAATTAGGCCATCCCGAGAATTTAACTCGCTCAAAATCAACAACAACAACCACAATAACCAACCTAGCAACATCGATAATCAATTCGAAAGGCAAAGTAATAATAGTAGTTCTCTTTTACATTATTTAACAACTTTCCAAATATTCCATTCAACGGCTTACATTCAAGCCACATTATTGCCCATACATTCAATTGTCAACCCGAATCCTTACCCACAATATTAGAGGACTTCTAAACCCTTCACAAAGTTTTTTTTTTCAACAATCCAATAATTTTCTCCAAATTGGGCCGAAAACAGTCCCAAAACCGTGAGCAGCCCCATTACCACCTTCCTCATTTTCAAGTCATGATTTGTATCACAATCCACAATGTAACGATATCATTCTCATAAAATATACCAATCACATCAACGCACAATAACCCTCAAATCAGCCCACACAATTTCAACATCTTTCTTGAGTCATTAAACGTTTATTTCCAACTAGAATTTATAACGACGACAACTAAAACATTAAGCGATATTAATTCATCCTTTACCAAACATTTGAGGGCTATACACGGCCACATTATACATGTACATATAGTGATGGTTTTTATTCTCTTCTCCACTCTACAACAAGCAAACACGATACAAGAATTAATTCATCAATTCCATTTTCAACACCCATTTACACGGCTAGCTCCTCAAGCACACAACCCACTTCCAACACACTATATTTCATGATATTCATCCATATTAACATACTACAATATGCATAAAACATTTATAACCCATAAAACAAGAGAAATTCTTACCTTTCTTCTTTACTCCACAATAGGCTAGGGTTTGCAATTGGGTACAATGAATGGTTAGATGACCCAAACAACTCTTCCACGCTACTTATAGACTTCAATATAGTTGATTTGTGCCAAAGAAATAATTTTTGGAAGGCTAGAATTGATCTTGATTTTTCTTGCACTTTGGCCGTGAGGTTGGAGGTTTTTCTCCTTCAACTTTTAGATATTTTCTAAGTGTGGGAAGTGAGAAAGATGAATACATGGTCATCTTTTAATTCTAGATGTATTGTACAAGCCTCCATGGCCCACACAATGAGTTGGACCATTTAGTGGACCACACGGCTACAAGGCCCCTTGTGGGCAAGATTTTTAATTCCAATTTTTGTGAATTGTGGTCCCAAATTTTCCTAATTGTTCCATACCAATAAATTCATGCACAACTTATATCTCAAAATAAAATCGAAGGTCAAAAATCCCGACTTTGTATCCCGAAATAGTTTTGTCCTTAATTTATCATAATTAAATTCGGGTTGTTCCAATGTACAAAAATACGGGTTCTAACAATATCTGGCCCCAATTAATTTAGTTTGCCAACATCGGACCAGCCAATCGGTGTCCTGCACCTTCTGCCATACCGAGCCTCATACGGCTATCTGGATGCGAGAATAGTAGCTATTATTATCGGCAACTCCCATAAGTGGCAGACGATTATTTTAGCTACCTCTGAAATCAATAACGCAGACCCGCAACATGTCCCTTAGCGTCTGAATCGTACGCTTGATCTGTCTGTCAGTCTGAAGGTGACATACTGTGCTAAGACTCACTTGTGGTTCAATGGTCAACGTCATTAGCCCTTTTGTCACGACCCAATCCCATAGGCCGCGACTGGTGTCCTAACTGGACACCCATACGTACCTACCTAACAGATCCGGTATACCAAATAGCTAATTCCGTTCAGACATACATAAACCCATACAGATATAAGGTGCATCGCACAAACATACATATGCATAGATACATACGAAACCCGTACGTGCCGTTAGGGCTATCATAGTAGCAGCATTACTCGGATCGCGTAAATCGTGCTCACTTACCGAACCGTGATAACCCACAACCCACAAACATGTCTACGGTGCCTCTAACATACGAACGGGGACCGAAGACGGGACAGGCCCCGCCGTACCCAAATAAGCATATATACAAGACATACAAACAACAGAAGATATATATACCAAAAGTATCAGCTCCGGATCAAAGGGAGCTCTTCAAACAGCAGACTGATGACCTAAACTGGCGGCGTGTCGTGCGGCGCGTCGGTACCTGTGGGCATGTAACACAGCCCCCGAAGACAGGGGGTCAGTACGAAAGTGTACCGAGTATGTAAAGCGGAAACATAACATACATAGTCATAATCAGAGTCGAATATATAAAATCATAACGAACGTAAATCGGATTCGTAGCGCAGTCAAACTTACGAGTGTACGGTACGAATCGGACCGTAGGTACGTAGGGTGTGACGGACGATTCTCGGCCCGAAACTCGAAGTATGACGGAATCGTAATCCGAATCGACGTACGTAAATGTGACGGACGTAATCGGAGTCCGAATCGGACGTACGTACATACGAGACGTACGTATCCTTATCCAAATCGTAGTTTCAAATCATGTATGCGAGTCATAAGCATATACAAACATACATATCGGATATCGGATCCCAATCAAATACGTACGTATCCCGACCCTTTAATAAGGGACGCGGTAACGTAACCCGCCCTCTTAGTACGGACGCGGTGGACGTACGAGATCATATCAAATGCCATCTCCGGCCGCCATCCCCATAATATCACATAATCGCATCATAATCGATACGACGGATCCCGCCCGCACATCCGAGGGACACGGTGAACAATGCGGTGGAAGTGCACGAATCACGAACTCGGCCCGGCGCGGCGAAGGAAGTGTTGAGGCATCCACGAACAGACTAATGAGAAACCATATGCATACAGACCGACATACAAACTTAATAAAACTGAAATAGTTCAGAAGATCGATCAAATCAGAGGAGTCAGATCATATCAGAACAGAGTGTCCAGAATCGTTCCAGATATCAGACTAATATCAAGATTCAGAAAGATAGTCATAATATTTATTAGTTAGCGGAAAACATAATTAAGAGTTACCTATGAAGAACGAATGTAAATAAACCGATTTGAGCCATACGAGAGTATCGGGTTTTGTGGGCCCACCTTGGACCCAACCATAGTGAAGTACGCAAATTATGGATAATAAACCTTAGGGAGCCGTCCATAACCATCTTAGAGTGTTCCGACTCCATTTAAGGGAGTTAGGCACATATAGGCAATTTTGGCTACAAAAGGTAAAGTAACAAATCAATCTTACTGAATGATTTTGCGCTATTTTCAATCTCGAAGTGTGAGAAGCAGAAGTGCGATTGAGGCTCGTTTTCAAGCCTATTACACTCGTAACATGCCAAAGAAGGAAAGGCCGGACTTTACATACCTTTGTCGCGCCTTACGCTCGTCCAATTTCGATTCCCGTTTCGTCGAAAATCTACGCAAATGGTCACCTTTACCGAGCACTATTCATGAGAGTTAACATTTCACTCTTGGGTTTATACTTAGCTACCGAAATTTCGGCGGCACCTCCACTATAAATATAACCCCCGAGATCCAACTCGGCTCAAACAACCAACAACAACCCAACAACAACATCAACAACATCAACAATCACAATAAAACACAATACAATACGCAACTAGTCTTTTTCTTACATAATGCAATCGCTTTCATTCCGACTTCAAATTTCAAACTATCACCATTGTACTCACATTCATTACTAATCAAAATCATTACAATGCCATACGGAAGCGTTTCATAATATTTCTACAATATATATATAAAGTATACAAAATATACAAACTTTCCAACATAAGGCCATAATTCTCATTTCGACTTCCCACTTTCAAATCAATTCCAACTCAAACCATTTAACCCTCATTTATGTTATAAGAGTCATAACGACACAACTAACATATCAAACAAGGGCAATTCATTTTTGTTTCAACTTTCCCATGGCTCACGGCCAACATCTACATTTCCCAATTCACCCTAGTTCATCCAACTTTCATTTCCAACATGAGTTCCACCACACCCACAACTAGAACACAACACAAAGTTCAACTCACCATGGCCATGCACATGCACACATACACGACCATAACACAACACAAATACCACTTTGCCACACACTACAATCACCATTCCATGATTTCCATTCAATTCTACATACTATCACATATATATATTCTTCCATAACATAATAAAAACATGAAATCCTTACCTTTCCTCCAAGTTCTCACTTGCCAAAAGAAACGCTTCCTTGCCAAGATATTTATATCACCTTGAAGAGCACCTTGAGCTCACTAAGAATATATGAAGATTACAAATTTTGGACTAGGATTGAAGGCTAGAAAATTTTTTCCTTTTTCCTTTTTCCTTTCTCTTCTTTCTTTCTTGGCGATTCTCCCTTCTTCTTTTTTCTTCTTGTTTCCACCTTGTTTTTCTTGAAGATTCTTGAACCTATCCTCCCTTATATAATTAATCACATGGATTAATTCCATGGATTTGGGGTTTTTTTTCTTGGCCGGTTGGGCCTATCTATTTTGGGCCTCATTTCCTTATTTTTTTTCAAGCCCAATTCATCATAATTCTTATTTTGTAATTCTAGAAACAAATTTCCAAAATTCCAATTTTGCCCTTAGGCCTCTCCGCAGTGTTTCCACATTCAAGCTTCCATATCCGCCACACACTTACTAAGAAAAAATTCAAACATGGCCTCCTTTCTCATAAGTCACAATTATTTCGAATTTTCCGATTATGCAAAAAAGGCGGATATAACATCCTCCCCCCCCTTTAAAACATTCGTCCTCGAATGTTAATTTAACCCTCGTGGTAGATCAAATGAACGGGGAGGTCCTCTATCAACTACATACTTACACTTGGTCGGTACTTGCAAGGATCTTCACTTTCCAACTCCTTCTATCATTCTTCGGTATTACCATGTTAGGGTTGTTCGTACGATCTCAAATCGGACCCTACTCGGCGTACGGAGTCTTGATCAGAACCAGGAGATCAAACTGGTGTCAAACGGAGTCATTTCCAGAATTGGAAGCACGAAGGTACGACAGACAGAATCGTATTCCGACGATTATCTTAAGCGGATTCAAAATCGGAGCCAGACGTACAGAAGCATATCGGACGGACCCATAATCGGAGTCAGACTTACCGAACCATACTAGATATATATCCGTAGTCGAGGAGTCGGACGTACGAGCATATATACCCGGACGGTTGCGGCCGAGGGGTCGGACGTACGGACGTGTGTCGGACGGATCCGCGATCGAGGGACGAGACATACGAGAAATATATCGGGACGGTTCGTATCGAGAGGAGTCAGATGTACGGAAATGTATCAAATAGATTTGTAATCAGAGTCGGACACATAGAAGTGTGTCAGACAGATCTGTAATTGGAGTCAGACGTACAGAGATTTATCAGACAGATTTGAAATCGGATCGATCGTGCGTGTATATCGGACGGGGTATGATCGGAGTCGGACGTACAGAGGTATATTAAACAGAAACGTAATGAGATGCAGAAGCACAGGGGTATAGTAGACAGAGTTTCATCAATAGCAGGGGCGCAGAGATATGGCATACAGAATCGCGATCAGAGGTACAGAATATAGTTGTCCGGAACACAGTACAGATCAGATGCACATATTTTCCAAGAAAAGATTAATAACATACCTGGGTCCACGTTTGGCGACGCCTGCGGGTCTGCTCGCTAGTCAAAGCGTATATGCGGTTCGAAGGACCGGCCGGAAGCTGGAGCTCCGCGCGACCTGCTCGCGACCGCCGGGGCGGCGGCATGCCCGCCCCGTGGGCGGACCGACGAAGGAGAAGATGAGCCGAAAGAATCGACCCGGTGGGGTCGGGCCCGAGCCACCGAACCGCCTCTTGCACGTACTCTCACAATATGATACCGGTCGCCGCAAAGTAATGTGCGCGCCGTAACGCGTAGCACTCCCCGGGATGGGCACAATAAGACACCGGGCATGGGTGGCCCTAGGCCGACCCGAACCCCTACTCGAAATGCAGCGGACCCGATGTTCAAAACTCGGCCGGCCCCAGACGGACCTCGCATCATCAAAATGTCTGCACGGCGGTGTGTACCCGGCTTTGACGGAGGAAAGGATCTGCAGTTGGACCGCCGAGGCCATCCACCCCGGGACCTCGGAATACCCCGCGAGATGCGGCCGCACCCGGGCCGCCTCACATCATAATCTGCGACCGATCCTCCTTGCTAGCGGTCTCTCCACACCCCGCGCAAGCTTGCAACCTTCGACGATGTCCATTACCGATGCGAGGGGCCATCGCCGCGCCATGCGGCCGTCAAATAGGGGTCCGGCCCGTCACGTACCGGTGCATCCGGTTTCCATATCATTACGATCATCGGGCGCATATCGGGCCGGAGAGTCAAACTCCAAATTATGCTCTCGAATACTCACTCGCTTTACCCGCAAAAAACCGGTCGACTCTTGCCCGCCGCGGCTCCCGGTGGTAAAAAATGACGGAGGAAGGCGGCCCCGTAATTCGTCCCACGTGGGCGGAGGAGCACTCTCACCCACCCCCCCAGACTCACATGCCTATTAAGGGCGACATCCGTAATCCGTGTGCGGCAAGCTCGACGGACTCGGTCTCTGCTTGAACCAATCCCAACGACGGCGCATCCGCCGAATGAAATCATGGGGGTCCTCGTCGGAGCTTAGACCCGAAAAAACTGCGGGGACCACGTGTCGGGGAAATCGCGAACCCTCGTGCTATCACGCCTTGGCCATCATCATCACCTCTCTTGCCCGCGTCCGCGAGCCCGTCCACCACTATCGTCGTCCGACAACCGTACGGCCTCCCTCAATGTCCTATCCTCGCACCCGGCCGGGGGCGGGGCGCCGAGGGACCCGCTCCCGCATCCCCCCCGGGTGGTGGGTGGTGAACCCTCCGACCGAAGCACGATAGAGGCGTAGTCCGAGCACGGGCTCGTGTAACTCTCGGCGCCCGACTAGTCTCTCGCTACCGCCGTCTTGCCCTTCCGCGCGGCCGTTGCCTTCTTCGGAGGCATCACCGAAAAACATAACGTGATTCGTCGGAAGGAAAACATCCCCCGATAACACGGCTACAACGCACGATCTAAGAGTCAAAGAAAGGGTAACATCCTAAATGTCCTGTAGCCTCCTGTTTATAGATGTGGGGCCCAACACACCGATAAACAAGACTTTACTAGACACGGCCTCGCGTACATTCCGAGGATCGACCGCTTCGATACCACTTTTTTCACGACCCAATCCCATAAAGCCGCGGCCGGTGTCCTAACTGGACACCCATACGTACCTACCTAACAGATCCGGTATACTAAATAGCTAATTCCGTTCAGACATACATAAACCCATACAGATATAAGGTGCATCGCACAAACATACATATGCATAGATACATACGAAACCCGTACGAAGCGGTTAGGGGCTATCATAGTAGTGCTCGGATCGCGAATCGTGCTCACTTACCGGAACCGTGATAACCCACAACCCACAAACATGTCTACGGGCCTCTAACATACGAACGAATCGAAGAAGACGGACACGGGGCCCCACCGTACCCAAATGAGCATATATGCAAGACATACAAACAACGAGAGAGATATATATACCAAAAGTATCGGCTCGGATCAAAGGGAGCTCTTCAAATGTTGGGCGATGACCTAAGCGGCGCGCGTGTCGTGCGGCGCGTCGGTACACGTGGGCATGTAACACGCCCCCCCCGAAGACGAGGGGTCGCACGAAAGTGTACCGAGTATGTAAAAGCGAAAACATAACATACATAGTCATAATCGTAGTCGAATATATAAAATCATAACGTACGAGAATCGGTTCGTAGCGAGTCGGACTTACGAGTGTACGGGCGGGAATCGGACCGTAGGGCGGAGGGGGTGACGGACGGACTCTCGGCCGCCCGGAACTCGGGTATGACGGATGACGGACCGAATCCGAATCGGACGTACGGGTAATGTGACGACGTAATCGAGTCCGAATCGACGTACGGACATATAGAAAGACGCATCCTTATCCAAATCGTAGTTTCGGATCATGCATGCGAGTCATAAGCATATACGGACATACGTATCGGATATCGGATCCCAATCGGAATACGATGACGGTCCGGCCACTTACTAAGGGACGCGTGACGGCCGGCCCTCTTAGTTCGGGACGCGGTGGACGACATATCATATCAAATGCCATCTGGGCCGCCATCCCCATAATATCACATAATCGGATCATAATCGGACACGCAGATCCCGGCCCGCACATCCGAGGGACGCGGTGAACAATGCAGTGGAAGTGCACGAATCACAGAACCTGGCCCGGGCGCAGTGAAGGAAGTGTTGAGGCATCCACGAACAGACTAATGAGAAACCATATGCATACAGACCGACATACAAACTTAATAAAACTGAAATAGTTCAGAAGATCGATCAAATCAGAGGAGTCAGATCATATCAGAACAGAGTGTCCAGAATCGTTCCAGATATCAGACTAATATCAAGATTCAGAAAGATAGTCATAATATTTATTAGTTAGCGGGCGGAAACATAATTAAGAGTTACCTATGAAGAACGAACAGAAATAAACCGATTTGAGCCATACAGAGTATCAGGGTTTTGTGGGCCCACCTTGGACCCAACCATAGTGAAGTACGCAAATTATGGATAATAAACCTTAGGGAGCCGTCCATAACCATCTTAGAGTGTTCCGACTCCATTTATGGGAGTTAGGCACATATAGGCAATTTTGGCGACAAAAGGTAAAGTAACAATTCAATCTTACTGAATGATTTTGCGCTATTTTCAATCTCGAAGTGTGAGAAGCGAGAAGTGCGATTGAGGCTCGTTTTCAAGCCTATTACACTCAGAACATGCCAAAGAAGGAAAGGCCAGACTTTACATACCTTTGTTGCGCCTTACGCTCGTCCAATTTCGATTCCCGTTTCGTCAGAAATCTGCAAATGGTCACCTTTACCAGTTACTATTCATGAGAGTTAACATTTCACTCTTGGGTTTATACTTAGCTACCGAAATTTCGGCAGCACCTCCACTATAAA
Source organism: Lycium ferocissimum (assembly GCF_029784015.1). Lineage (NCBI taxonomy): Eukaryota > Viridiplantae > Streptophyta > Magnoliopsida > Solanales > Solanaceae > Lycium > Lycium ferocissimum. The sequence continues at coordinate 214,444 of NW_026718814.1, read as the reverse complement.
TATAACCCCCCCGAGATTCAACTCGGCTCAAACAACCAACAACAACCCAACAACAACATCAACAACATCAACAATCACAATAAAACACAATACAATACGCAACTAGTCTTTTCTTACATAATGCAATCGCTTTCATTCCGACTTCAAATTTCAAACTATCACCATCGTACTCACATTCATTACTAATCAAAATCATTACAATGCCATACGGAAGCGTTTCATAATATTTCTACAATATATATATAAAGTATACAAAATATACAAACTTTCCAACATAAGGCCATAATTCTCATTTCGACTTCCCACTTTCAAATCAATTCCAACTCAAACCATTTAACCCTCATTTATGTTATAAGAGTCATAACGACACAACTAACATATCAAACAAGGGCAATTCATTTTTGTTTCAACTTTCCCATGGCTCACGGCCAACATCTACATTTCCCAATTCACCCTAGTTCATCCAACTTTCATTTCCAACATGAGTTCCACCACACCCACAACTAGAACACAACACAAAATTCAACTCACCATGGCCATGCACATGCACACATACACGGCCATAACACAACACAAATACCACATGGCTACACACTACAATCACCATTCCATGATTTCCATTCAATTCTACATACTATCACATATATATATTCTTCCATAACATAATAAAAACATGAAATCCTTACCTTTCCTCCAAGTTCTCACTTGCCAAAAGAAACGCTTCCTTGCCAAGATATTTATATCACCTTGAAGAACACCTTGAGCTCACTAAGAATATATGAAGATTACAAATTTTGGACTAGGATTGAAGGCTAGAAATTTTTTTCCTTTTTCCTTTCTCTTCTTTCTTTCTTGGCCGATTCTCCCTTCTTCTTTTTTTCTTCTTGTTTCCACCTTGTTTTTCTTGAAGATTCTTGAACCTATCCTCCCTTATATAATTAATCACATGGATTAATTCCATGGATTTGGGTTTTTTTTTTTCTTGGCCGGTTGGGCCTATCTATTTTGGGCCTCGTTTCCTTATTTTTTTTTTCAAGCCCAATTCATCATAATTCTTATTTTTTAATTCCCGAAACAAATTTCTAAAATTTCAATTTTACCCTTAGGCCTTCTCACTGTTTCCACATTCAAGCTTCCATATCCGCCACACACTTACTAAGAAAAATTCAAACATGGCCTCCTTTCTCATAAGTCACAATTATTTCGAATTTTCCGATTATGCAAAAAGGCGGGATATAACACCCTAAAAAAATGAAAGTTTGATGACTCAAATTGTTATAGCCCGTACTTTGTACGTTCGAATATTTCGAGATAGTCGAGGAATGTCGAGGGCAAGACCGTTTCCAAAATTATATTAATGAGCAAGTTGGTTATGAATATTATTTATGAATATTATTAATGTGGAAATATTGAGAAAGGTTGAGGGTAAAAAGGGAAGTTCGCAAAAAAAGGTCTCAGGTAATAATGTAGAAGCCAAGGGGCAAAATGGTAATTTCACAAAGCCTTCAAGAAGTTTCATGAAAAGAGGCAAGTTGGCAAAAAAAAAAGGGGAAAGAAAAGAAAGATCAAGAAAAAGGAGGAAAATTCTAGAAGAAGAAGAAAGGGGACATGAGGCCATACTTGAGGGACTAAGATGCAAATATGGAAAGATGACTAGTTCATCATTTTAATACAAGAGTGAAGAGAAAGAAAAAAAAAAAAAAGGAGAAGGGCAAGGCTTCGGCCAAGCCAAGAAGGAAAAGAAAAAAATTTCAAGCCTCCAATTCTTGATCCAAAATTTCATTCTTCTAGTATTTATACTAATTCAAGGGTTCTCTCCAACATAACATAATTGTTAGAACAAGAAAAACAACAATTCTTGCAAGGAGCAACTTGGGTCAGGGAAGGAGATAAGTAGAAAAAGGTAAGAATTAACCTCCTTTCCTATGTTATGGATGCTTGTGAATGATGTAGTGTGGAGAAATAAATGAAAATCATGAAAATAAATTGTGTTGTGCATGTGGCCGTGAGGTTGATATGGTATGGTAATGGTGAACCAAGTATTTTATTTGGTATTTTGATTATTGTTGTTGTGAATTCTATGTTGACAATGAAAGTTTGATGATTTTGGTTGAAGTTGTGAATGTTGGACATGGGCCGTATGTGTGGTATTGTGTTGTGTAGAAAAGAATGAATTAATTATATGTAAAATGTTGGTTGTTGTTGTAGTGTCAAGAAATGGGTGAAGTTCATGAAAATATGTAGGAAGTGTGGTGGCCGAATGATAGGTGGTTTGGTAGGTTGTAGTGAATTGACTCTATTTAATATTTTAGTTGTTGAATTGTGAATTTCATAATGATAAATGAAGGTTTGATGGCTTAAAGTGAAGTTATAACCATTATCGGAATGTTGAAGAAGTCAATACGACATTAACTTGAATTCTTACATTGCATGAGTAATGTTGTTAGTGTATGGTTGTTGATATGGGTTGTTGATATAACTTAAAATTGGAAAGAAGTAATGCGTTGTTGACTTTGGTGGTGTTGTGAGATTTCGGGTTGAAGTATGTATTAATTGGGTTGCTTGAATATTTTGTGAATTGAATTGAATATTGAAGTGTTGCTAGAATAATTGCTAGCATTGTTATTGGTTTGGCCGAGTTCCATTCTCGGGTTTGTTGTTGATGATTTGGGCCGAGTAAGATCTCGGGGATAGTGTATTTACGGGGAGATCTTTGCCCGAAATTTCGACAGATCATAAGTGAATTTATTTGAAAAATCAAGACAAGCGTGCTTAGTAATGAATCTAATGGTTGCATCAATTCTCTTGAATGTAGACTAACAAGTCCGGACAAACGTGTCTAGTAAGGCGCGGCACAGGTATGTTAAGGCCCGTTCCTTTTCCTTATATGGCATGAATCATACGTTGCGATTTTATAGATGCTCCCATAACGTCCTTATTTTCAAAAGTTAGAAGTTATGATTTCAAAGCATGATCTTCCTTCCTAAAAGTTTATGAATGTTTTCCAAAATATCCATTTTTCTCCAAAATCCAAGTTTTACGATTGTTGAAAGTTTTTATGACCAAAACAACGACTATGATTTTATCATGACAATGATGATGCTAGATATGAGAAAATGACTAGGACGAATATGCCAAGGATATGTTCGTACCATGAATATGACGATATGAAATGTTAAGCTAATTGTTGGATAATGACTATTTTAAAGGTTTCAAAGTATATGAAACGATATGTCATGACCCCGTTTTATGTTTTCCCGTGATGTTATCCTTGATTGATAGTCTCGCCTTATAACCGTTCCTTCTGCGAGGCAGGGGCGATCCCGATTATTCATAATGTAATGGGAGGTTACCGACCTTACGTCACTCCGATAGAGTTGTAGTTTTCATTTGGGCTCTCATGCATGCTTTATTTTTACATATGATTTATTTTATGACACCGTGCCGTCCGACGGGCGGCCGGTACACACCACCGCAGCGGGGCGATTATACCCCGACGCGGGAGGCCCGGACGCGGGCTTATACACCGTTCCTATATGGACGGGCGATATACACCGATCCTACGGGGTTGGGCGCTTACTTACGTATATTTACATGTTTTTTTTTAAAAGCTAGCATGCATGGCATCCGCCCCAAGGGGCATTCGGATGACAGTATTACTCCTTTATTCCATGGTCTCGCTCGTAAAGCGTTACACCGTACCTATATGGTCGGGCGAGTCCACCGCACCCGTATGGTCGGCGAGTTATACACCGTACCTACACGGTCGGGCAGTTTGCTTGCAGTATCTATATAGTACTCCTAAAGGTAAATTTAACGTGCACAATATCTATCATGATAGACAAACAGAGTTACAGGTTATATCACTCTCTTATGTTGTGTTTTATGTTCTCTATTATGATTTCGTGATATTACTCATGCCTTACATACTTAGTACATTACTCGTCGACGACGCCCCTTTTTGTGGGCGCTTGCGTTTCATGCCGCGCGGTACACTCGGACAAGTAAGAGCTATTGCGAAGACGTACCCGGCGGAGTTGGTAGACTCCATTTGTACCGGAGTGCCGCCGAGTCGATTATATGTCTTTGTGCGGTTGTTCGAAGTTAGAGACTTTGCGGACGACGAGTCGTGGGTTTAGTGTGTCGATTTTGAAAATGGTTCCACGAGCCGATGTGTTTTTATTATACATTATGTTACAGAGCCCTTATGTTTATAGATTGTGTTTAATTGGAAACGACAAAAGATTTTGAAAGTTTTACTATGTATTTTATTTTTGTTTAATCTAAGAATCCAAAGAAAGTATGTATGTAACAAGAGTCAGCGGGTCCGCTCGGCTTCGAATATGGGGTCGGGTGCCCATCACACCCTAGTAGGATCGGGGTGTGACACAAATGGAAGTTGAAATCATGTGGGCTGTTTTAGAAGCCAATACGTTGCCAATGTAACTTCTCGTATTTATGAAAATAATGTTGTAAACGTGTGGATTGTTGATGTGGTTTATGAGTTTTGAAAGAAGGAAATATGTTAATGTTGTTCATGTTGAGTTGGGAAGGTTTCGGGAACTATGGTATGTTGGTTGGATTGCTTGAATATAGTGGAGATTGCTTGAAGCGTTCTTGAAACTTGTTTAAGTGGTCTCGGATTAATACTGAAATATGCGAGCATTGATGTTAGCTTGGAAGTATATAATTGGAATGTTGTCGAAATATGTGGAGATGACTTGTTAGTGTTAGAATGTGTTTGAATAAATTGTTGATATTGTTAGAATGTTTGTTTGTATTGTGGTTGATGAAATTGGCCGAGTTTAATTCTCGGGGATGTTGAAGTTGTAGGGGAAATTCTATCGAAATTTCTGTAGACAAGTGTTAATTTGGTATTGGATTCTTAAGCGCTTATGACTAATGTTCGATACCTAATGACATTATTGTAGATCGTGAGAAGCCAAGATTTAAGTTCGGATTAGCGTAGGAAACGGATAAGGTATGTAAGGCTTACTCTTTCCTTCTTTGGCATGTCTTAGACGTAACTAAGGTATGACATGATTTGCGCTTTGGGGTAACTCCACTCTTACATTCCGAGTATGTATATGATTCTTATTTGCTTCATGATATGACATTCTTCATATGGTCCTCAAGTTTATATATGTTTGGATTTCAAATATTGCAAAAAGGATTTGTTCCTAAAAGATGCTATGTCTAAAAACGTCCGTAACTTTCGTAAACAAAACCGGATTGCTTTGAAACGCTCATAAAAGATTCTATAACGTATAATGACTTCGACTTTCATGTGCGGGACGGATTGGCTTGATGCATATCCGTGGGCCCCGAGGTTTACTTTTGGTATGGTCCTAACGACTTGTTTTTGAAAGAATTCAGCATGATTTCCGTTTTGACTTTCGAGTGTCGACTACTCACTTCATTGAGTCTGTGATGATGATTATGTGCATATGGTTTCTCACTACTTTGCTCGTGCAAGCTCAATATGTCTTTCACCGAGTCCCGGGCTGGGTACGTATTCGTGCACATACCTTTGCATTATTCACCGAGTCCCTCACTAGAGGGCCGGGTACGACCCAGTCCCGAAAAGGGCCAGGTACGGTATATGATGATGTGATTATTCACCGAGTCCCGAAAGGGCCGGGTACGACCGAGTCCCAAAAGGGCCGGGTACGGTATATGATGCTATGATTATTTACCGAGTCCCTTGCTAGCGGGGCCGGGACACGCTATTCACCGAGTCCCTCACTAGAGGGCCGGGTACGGTATGTATATATGTATATCTGCATGCATACATGATTATGATATGATTTTACTAACCGAGTCCCTCACTAGAGGGCCGGGTACGGTATGTATATATATGTATATAGACATGCATACATGATTATGATATGATCTTACTTACCGAGTCCCTCATTAGAGGGCCGGGTACGCTATATATGTACGATGATATAATGACATGATTATGATATGAATTATGTTTCCGACATATGTATATGCATGATAAGTGTTTACAAAGGCAAGTCTTCTGATTTCTCGGTATTCTGTACTTCAGTATAATCCCCGCTTACTGCATTTATGCTTTATATACTCAGTACATATTCCGTCGACCCCTTTCTTCGGGTCGCGTTTCATGCGACGCGGTACACCTGTGTGAGTCGAAGATATTAGCGAAAAATGTTCCCGGCGGGATTGGCGAGCTCCATTTTCTCCGGAGTGCAAATCGAGTCGAGTATTGTGTTACGGTTCCATGTTCCGTGTTAGAGACTTTGCGACAATGTCGTTGGTATAAGATGTCGGTTATGTAAGCGGCTATGTAAGACGATGTATTATTACGCATTGTACTATAAGTTTTTACATGTTACAGATTTTATTTGATTTGGAAAAGATGAAAAGCATATTTGATTTTCCGAAAAACTTCCGTTATGTATTTAGGTTATGGCTAAGGGCCAGTATGATTATGAATGTCACAAGAGTCAGCGGGTTCGCTCGGCCCTAGGTAAGGGTCGGGTTCCCATCACACCCTATCGGATTAAGGGTGTGACATTTATGATATGAAGGGATGATTTAAACGGGGTTGGCAAATCTTGATAGAGTATTATGTTAAGGTACCAACTGAATTGATAAGCAGGGATGAAGTATGACGAGCTTATGGTTAAAAGAAGTAATAGTATGATTAAGACAAGAGCACGGAGGAAAAGAATTGTGACGAATATGAATGTATCAATAAGACAGCTTATGAGGTATTAAGGATAAGATTAACCAGAAAGGGAAAAAGGTTAAGAAGTGTTACTTTATGAAATTGATTACGAACAGGCTATTATGTGAATATAATAAGGATTGTTATGAAAATGAGCAAAGCCTAGCGAGGAAGTGATTAAAAGATATGACGTGATCTATGTGTCTGAAGTGTAAAGGTGGGCTATGGAGCAAAAAAAAAAAAAAAGGGATTTATGAAGTTCTTCTATAGGGAGAATTCAGAATAAAGATTATGAGATAACGAAAACGATATCGAGCACAAAAAAAAAAGAGAAGGGGTTAATTGAAAGAAGGAGATGAAAAGAAAACCGAGCGAGATAACAGTGCAATAATAGATTATGACATGTATAGCCAAGAACACGAGTAATAGCAGTGACGGAACTGTGAAAGACCAAGCCATAGAAAGATGAGCAACGAGGTAGAATGAGTGTTAGGAAATGACTGGTATGATGAGAACAAATAGGGATGAACAGAATGTGATTTGAAAATGAGAGGGGATTATGTAGGAATAGTATTTCCCGAAGGACATAGAGGTAGTATAAAAATTCCTCGTGTGCAGGAAAGAGGGATGGACATAGACTGAAGAGATATGGTAAGGGGATACCAAAGGAAGCACCCACGATAGACGTAATTAAATGAGTACGAATATGGAACGAAAAGGGAATACACAGTTGCGAATTTAAAGGTGTAGTACGACGACATGGTGATGAGATAAGGCTATTAGTGAGACGAACTTGGTGTGTTTCTGAGTAAATTAGAAGCCTGTGTTGGGCACAAAGTAAGGGTAAAAAGGTATAAAGCATAAGGGGGTACTGCATGTACACGATTCCACCTCAAAAATAATGAAATCTTTAGGCGACGAAGACGGTAGGCTTAATGAACAGATTGTGCAATATAATTTCACCAAAAGAAACAGGTGATATAGATTGCGATAAAGGTGCTACTTCAAGAGAACCTTAGACATGTATCGTTGGAAAATAGGTGCTATCTAACTGATAATTTGGACTGCCTGCAAGTATTAAATAATTATTGATTGGAGTAAGAGACCCTTATGTGTTATGAGGACGTCTTGAAATCTGTTAAGGCTTCAATTTACTCCAGATTATGTGCTGAAGGTCATGCAATGAGGTTGACGCGATCATATTAGCATTAGAACGTCGCATTTCATCAGAGCCCCAAAGTTAAGCGTGCTGGAGTGGGAGCAATTTTAGGAAGGGTGACCCCCTGGGAAGTTTTCTGAAAGTCTTACAAATTCAGACGTAAGAAGAGAATGAGAAGCTAGGCTATTCTAAGAAAAAAAAATTTGAGTCTGCGAAGTGGGCAGAAACCTTAAGAGGTCACATAGGACGAGGCAGACTAAACCAGTGAAAAGAAAGAAGGCGCATTACAGCTTTAGGATCAGGGTGAGTTGAATAGCGTTTGGAAATATTTTGTAAGTAAGATGGTAGCAATTATGCATACGTATGTATATGACATCCCATACACGACTATATCAGCGGGTATGTATATCCCAGTAATCGACGTTGTGACATATTGGAAGGCATTAATCGGACGGGGGTAATGAAGTTCAAGTAGAAGAAAATAAAGTGGCACAAATGCTACAAGGCAAGCGGATCTTTTCCCTTCTAAAAAGTTCTAATATAATGATATTTGGGAAAGGAAGTGAGCAGAAGAAAGGCAAGGTGACCTAAATGTCGGGAAAAAGCGAAAAGTAAGAAACATGAGAGAGTGAAGCCTCCAAGAGAAACGACGGGCAAAACGCGGGACTATTTGGATAGAAAAATTTGAGGGTAGGCGTGTGGAAGGGACAAAATGTGGTAGTATGAAACAAAAGAGGAATGAGAAGTAAAGGAAGGAAAGCGCAAATCATGTCATACCTTAGTTACGTCTAAGACATGCCAAAGAAGGAAAGAGTAAGCCTTACATACCTTATCCGTTTCCTACGCTAATCCGAACTTAAATCTTGGCTTCTCACGATCTACAATAATGTCATTAGGTATCGAACATTAGTCATAAGAGCTTAAGAATCCAACACCAAATTAACACTTGTCTACAGAAATTTCGACAAAGATTTCCCCTACAACTTCAACATCCCCGAGAATTAAACTCGGTCAATTTCATCAACCACAATACCAACAAACATTCTAACAATATCAACAATTTATTCAAACACATTCTAACACTAACAATTCATCTCCACATATTTCGACAACATTCCAATTATATACTTCCAAGCTAACATCAATGCTCGCATATTTAAGTATTAATCCGAGACCACTTAAACAAGTTTCAAGAACGCTTCAAGCAATCTCCACTATATTCAAGCAATCCAACCAACATACCATAGTTCCCGAAACCTTCCCAACTCAACATTAACATATTTCCTTCTTTCAAAACTCATAAACTACATCAACAATCCACACGTTTACAACATTATTTTCATAAATACGAGAAGTTACATTGGCAACGTATTGGCTTCTAAAACAACCCACACGATTTCAACTTCCATTTGAGTCATCAAACTTTCATTTTTTTATCACATAATCCATAACATCAACAACTACAATACCAAGTAAACTTAACTCATCATTTTTACTCAACACAACATACATTCGGCCAAGACACCACACACGGCTCACACCACCATGCAAGATTTCATGACTCTCATCTATCTCTACACACTTCGATATGTACAAATCATCCACAACATATGAAAGAAGATGGAATCCTTACCTTTTCCCTTCAATCATTCTTCTCGGCTAGAAGTGGTCATAGCAACCACGAGTGATTTTCTAGTTCCAACAACTAATCCACGTCGACGATGATACCCTGCTACTAATTCTTCTTCTGCTTAGGGCCTTTCAATTAGTAGAGAGACAAGGAGAAAATAATTTTCCCTTGATGAAAATCTTGGAGAGCCATTCGGCTAGCCCCTTGGCCGAATGTTCCTCCCTCTATTTCTCCATCTCTCTTGAGCTTTCTAAACTTGGAAATAATGAATTGTATTATGTTGTCACCACTCTTCTATATATATATATATATATATATATAAATGGGTAGCACATGGCCGGTCATGTGCACCCTTTATTCTTCTAAATTTTCTCAAATTTTCTTCAATTTTCTAGAAATTTCCAAGGATGAAGAATATGTATTGCATGGCCATGAATTATACACACACCTATACATATACTAAGCATCCATGTGGCCATGGCCCACACCTCATGTGGCCGGCCACATGGCCAATTTTTTCCATAAATTTGCAACTTTCCTTAATTCACTTTCGGCCCCAAATGTTTCCTTAATATTTACATACCAATAATACTTACAAGCAACTCATGCCTTATTATAAATTCGTAGTTAAAAGTCTCGACCTCGTGTCCCAAAATAGCCTTGTCCCTAGCCTTCCGCCATTAGCTCGGAATGTCCCAATGTACAAAAATGCGGGATATAACATCCTTCCCCCCTTTAGAACATTCGTCCTCGAATGTTCAACTAGTATCGTAAGGTCCTTTAAGGGTCCTGGGGGGGGGGGGGGCTCCCTTTATCACCACGGCATGCAATCTCACTCATCGATTATATTCCTTCCTCATTCTTACTTAATCCCTTTCTTGCCTGCAATGCACTTCTTCCACTTCTCAGCCCTCGTATGTTGACCGGAATTTAGCTAGTATCTCACTCTTATTTAAATCTTTATCTTCACTATTGTAGTCTTGGCTACCCCTCCTATACCTGTTGCTCGTAGTCACACACTGCGATGCTTGTCTGTAGTTTATCGGTTCGGGTTTCTGTCCTTTTGCACCTTTGTTACTATCCCTCAAGTCTTGCCATGCAACTCCAAAGCACAGGGTCATGGAAATCCTTACTCCCTTATGATTATCTTACAACACCAGTATTCGTATCTCCGACTTTCTCATATTAGTGGTCCTTTCGTCAGTCCTTATTTCTTGTTAGCTTTCCTAGGCCAACTTTTTATCATTATAGCTGGGTACAGCTTCACGTTGATGCTTCCTGTGATTCCATAGCATGTGTTCTCATGTCTAAATTACTTAGTGGCCCACACACCTTCTTCCAACATCCGGTGGACTCTTTTATTTCATTTATGAGGGTAACTTTTCTCCTTCCTCCAAGATTCTTCAAACTATCACTCGCCGTTCTTTTTACTTCGACGGTCACCATCATTCCAAGTGTTCTCTTGGGTTCATTATCTTTGCTGACACCCTTTTTGTACCTTTAGCTAGAAAATCTTTCTCGCTCTTTACTCTGCTGATACTCATTATATTGCAATCTCTGCAAGAATATGCGAAAGTGTCCAGATCAGCCCAAAAGATACCCTAACATCGCTTTGCTACTCCTTACGCTCTACCTTATTTTCCCTTCTCTTATGTTACCTCCGTTATCGAAATAGATTCTTAGTTCAACCATAGCCACGCTTCGTCCGTCCTCAGCACTAATTCCACTTAATAATTGGCTTATACCATCGTTACATTTTTTTTCTGTACTGTACCCGAGGTATCGCAACTGCATTGTCTTCGCTACGTCTTTACTCTTCTTATCAAATACTCACTTAGTCCTATTCTTAGCACACCAATACTTACAGTAACACCACTGTCCTTGCACCACTTATGTCGAGTACGTTTAATCTTAGACATAGTCCTTTCGTCCTCTGACTCCTTTTTCCTTAATACTAATAAGTTGCAATAGCATTAGCGGACACCTTTATAGCCGGCATCTTGGCTTTTACCCTAGCATAGCATCGCTATCCATTCCCCTGTTTCTTAAGTTGTACAATATCGTCTTCTTGTCATATTCCTTTCCTCATACACATCCACTTTCTAGCGTCTTGTCATTCAAAGTCTCTGCAAACTTCTCGCTCTTCTTTAAATACCATCCTGACTTTTATCCACTTAGTGCTGGTTTTCCGGTCTTACTAGCTTATTTTAATAAAGGGTCTCATCGTAGCTCAGCCGTCCATATCCAACACATTACTGTGTCGATTGTTTCTATCTCAACCTTGCACTCTTCTCTCCGCTTCCCCCCTTTAGGGGTGTACTCATACCATTATCTGTTTACACTCACCCCCTGTCCTTATTTTCCATCTCAATTAGGCTATGCCTTTATTTCGACGATAAGTATCCAAAGGTCTCTCGGAATGTTATCTTTATCCCGGCATACCTTGGTGCTTTCTTTGGTATCCCCTTGTCAATTCTCCCATTTATGTCTGGCTTTCATTTGCCCATGAGAAATCTTATGCTACCTCTGTGTCATTCAGAACACACTGCTCCTATATAATCTTTCTCTTATTTTCAAAACATATTCTGTTCACCCACGTCTGTCTGTGTCGTACCAGTCATCTTCTAGCACTCATGCTACCTTGTTTCCCATCTTCCTATAATTGGCCTTTCACAATCCCGTCACCTATGGCACTCGTATCCTCCGTTATACACTTCATAACCTACTACTACACTGTTGTCTCGCTTTCTTCTTATCTCCTTCTTCCGTTAGCTCCCTTTCTCTTTACCGGTCTAATCCACCCCGTCCTACGCGTCCTCTTAAGGTTTCTGCCCACTCCGCAGACTCTCATTTTCCTTAGATCACTCCAGCTTCTCATTTGCCTTTTTCGTCTGACTTTATAAAACTTTCAGGGAACTTCCCAGGGGGTCAACCATCCTGAAATTGCTCTCACTCCAGCACGCTTAACTTTGAAACTCTAATAAAATCGGGTACGTTAATGCTGGTATGATCGCGTCCACTTCACCGCATGAACTTTATCGCGTAATGCAAGTAAATCGGAGTCTTAACATCTTCCCAAAACGTCCTCGTAACACATCTCATCTGCCGTCTTGTCCATACATTCCTGTTCGTCACAATTCTCTTTCTTCATGCTCTTGTCTTACTCATATCCTTACTTCTCCCAACCATAATCTCATCATATTTTTCTCCTACTTACCGACTCAGGCGACGTCTTAATACATCACTCTACCCAAACTTACCAATTCTTCCTAAATCATCTCTTAATATCACTAGTCCGTTCCGAATTCCTTATTACCATATCGCACAATTAACTTATTCCTCCAGGGCAACCATACTCACAGCTCAGTCAAACCCCATCGTTACTGTTAACACAACTTTTTCAGAACATATTCCAAACTTACATCTCATTTTCGTATCATTTCCAAAAAAAAATTGACAGAGTTTCCTCTGTATTTCTTACTATCCCGAAACCTGCACGCAGGAAATACCAGCAATGCCTCACAGGGCCATCGTATATATATCATATCATATCATATCGTATCACAACCGCACAGGGCTCTCAATATCCGTAAAGGTATGAAAATAATGAACTTAAGTTTTTACATGTTACAGATTTTATTTGATTTGGAAAAGATGAAAAGCATATTTGATTTTTCGAAAAACTTTCGTTATGTATTTAGGTTATGGCTAAGGGCCAGTATGATTATGAATGTCACAAGAGTCAGCGGGTTCGCTCGGCCCTAGGTAAGGGTCGGGTGCCCATCACACCCTATCGGATTAAGGGTGTGACAAATTGGTATCGCAGCGCTTCGTCCTAGGGGTTGTCTGCAAAGTCGTGTCCGGTAGAGTCCTATTTATGGTGTGAAGCCGGCCACATTTATAAACAGGAGGCTACGGGGCATCTAGGATGGTTGCTCTTCTTTCACCTCTTAGATCGTGCCATAGAGCCAAGTCACAGGAAATGAGATTCCCGATACTAACCTTCGCTTGCAGTAGGAGAATGGCATTGACAGAAGAAGGTAATTCACGATATGGGAAGTTATAAAGCACGCAGGTAAGTAAAGGTACGAAAGATATATGTCAAGTACGGTATTGACATACGATTGAAGTGTAAAATGAGAACAAAAAGGAAAAATAAAGAGAAAGGGGTAAAATGTGCAATTGTGTTGAGCATACGAGGTAAGTTCATTATTTTCAGACCTTTACGGATATTGAGAGCCCTGTGCGGCTGTGATACGATATGATATGATATGATATATATACGATGGCCCTGTGAGGCATTGCTGGTATTTCCTGCGTGCAGGTTTTGGGATAGTAAGAAATACAGAGGAAACTCTGCCAAAATTTTTCTGGAAATGATACGGAAATAAGATGTATGTTTGGAATATGTTCTGAAAAAGTTGTGTTAACAGTAACGATGGGGTTTGACTGAGTACGTGAGTATGGTTGCCCTGGAGGAATAAGTTAATTGTGGGATATGGTAATAAGGAATTCGGAACGGACTAGTGATATTAAGAGATGATTTAGGAAGAATTGGTAAGTTTGGGTAGAGTGATGTATTAAGACGTCTCCTGAGTCGGTAAGTAGGAGAAAAATATGATGAGATTATGGTTGGGAGAGGGAAAACAAGGTAGAGCGTAAGGAGTAGCAAAGCGATGTTAGGGTATCTTTTGTGGTGTGTGTTTCGCATATTCTTGTTGCAATATAATGATCCGGACACTTTCGCATATTCTTGCGAGATTGCAATATAATGAGTATCGGAGAGTAAAGAGCGAGAAAGATTTTCAAGCTAAAGGTACAAAAAGGGTCATGTTTGTACAAAGATAATGAACCCAAGAGAACACTTGGAATGATGGTGACCGGAATCGAAGTAAAAAACAACGGCGAGTGATAGTTTGAAGAATCTTGGAGGAAGGAGAAAAGTTACCCTCATAAATGAAATAAAAGAGTCCACGGATGTTGGAAGAAGGTGTGTGGGCCACTAAGTAATTTAGACATGAGAACACATGCTATGGAATCACAGGGTGTGTGTGTGTTGTCAACGTGAAGCCGTATTGATGAAAAAAAGAAAATTCTATAATGATAAAAAGTTGGCCTAGGAAAGCTAATGTTATATCCCGCATTTTTGTACACTATGATAAGTTAGGGGCAAAACCATTCCGGGATATAAAGTCGAGACTTCTGGACCTTCGATTTTATTTTGAGACATAAGTTGTTCATGAATTTGTTGGTAGGGATCAATTAAGAAAATTTGGGACCAAAATTGGAATTTATGGAAGTTGGAAATCATGCAAAAATTTGGCCCTTGGCCGTGTGGTTATTGGAAATGGCCCACACAATTTGTGTTCAATTTTTATTGCTCCAACACTTGTGTGGGCCAAGTGACACTTGTATAAGTCTTATATTAGTTCACAAGATGACCACTAATTCATTTCATCATCCAACACTTAGAAAAAAAAAAGAGCAAGAAGTTGAACCGCAAAGAGGGGTTCTCGGCCAAGAGGAGAGAAAATCAACTTCAATTCAAGTCATCCCAAAATTATTTCCTTGATGTAAACCCACTAATTTGAGGTCCCTAAGTAACGTGGAAGTGTTGTTCGGGTCATCCAATCATCCGTTTTGTAGATCGCTAACCCTAGCCTAGTGGTGGAGTTGAAGAAGAAAGGTGAGATTTAATTATGTTTTATGTGTTATAAATATTGTATGCATGTTGTAGCATGTTAAAATGGAGGAAATTCATGAAATATGACATGTTGGAGTTGAGGTTGTATATGTAGTGTATGGCCGTGTAAGTGTGTGTGTGTGTTGTGTTGTGTTGTGTAGAAGCAATGAATTAAAGCCTAGTTAGCATGTTTTGAGTGTTGTAGTGTGAAGAAAAGAATGAAAATCATCTTTGTATATGTGTTATGTTGGAAAAACTTCTTATCGGGTTGGTCTTTAAAACTCTCATAAGTAATGTCATGAATAGTCCTCCTTTGGTGTGGTAGGGGAATGAACAAATCGTCGTTATTATTTTGGTTGTCGTCGTTATGGATTTTAGGTTGAAAAATGCAAGTATAAATGACTCAAAGTGATGTTGTGTTGGTTGTGGGATGATTTGGAAGTTAATGTGAATTTTATGTAATTTTTGTAGTTATGGAAATTGCATTGCTAACGTGTGGATTATTAGTGTAATTCATGAATTTGGAAGAGAAGAATGTGGATCATGTTGTTCTCGAGTTTGGGGAAGAATTCGGGTGAAATGGAGAGTTGTTTGGATTGTTTGGAAAATTGTGTGAATTGTTTAAAGCGTTCTTGAATATTGGTTGAATGGTTTTTTATTAAGAATCGAATGTATAAACGTTGATATCGATTTGAATGTAAGTAGTTGAAGTGAGTATATTGGAATATTATGAATGTTGTCAAATGGTATAAAAGAGAGTTATTAATGCTATATTGCCTTTCGGATTGGTTATTGATGTTGCTAGGTTGGTTGTTGATGTTGTTGTTATTGATTTGGCCGAGTTAAATTCTGACATAGCACAAGGTTGGTCTATTTACTGCCGGAAATGAAATGAGAGGCAAGGTATCAAATTTTCGTAGAATTATGTGCTAGTTTGGAAATGAACTCTTAAATGCTTATAGTTGACATTGGCATTTATTGATGTTATGTAGACTTTGGTGTTATAGCCCGTATTTCGTACGTCCGGATGTTGCGAGACAATGGTGAGGAATTAAGGACAAGACTATGTTTTAAAATAATTTTAATGTCGGAGTTGTTGGGAATATTATTTATGAATATTGGTATTGTGGAAATATTGAGAAAGGCTAAGGGCAAGAGAGAAATTCGCAAAATGGGCCGGGAAATAATGCGGAAGGTTAGGGACAAAATGGTAATATTGAGGAAAGTCGAGGGGCAAAACGGGAATTTCACAAGTTTCTTGAATATTCCAAAAAAAAAAAGGGGTCATGTTGACCATGTGAGAAAAAAATATAAGATGACAAATAAGTCATCTTTGCCATGGAAAAAAAAGAAAATTCTAGAAAAAGGAAGGGGAAAAAGAAAGAAAAATCTAGAGGAGGGGCATGTGCCCCTCACATGCTTGCACAATTATATGTATGTATATATATAAGAGCTCCTCTTATTAATTCAAGACAAAAGAAAGAACACAAAAAAAAAGGGAAAGAAGAGAGAAAACAAGCCATGGCATTCGGCCATGGCTAGCCAAAGACCTTATGGAAGACTTAGCAAAAAAATTATTTTCTCCTAGTTTCCTACCTAATGGAAGGTCCTTAACAACATGGAGTGATTGTTGGAGAAAGTAGAGCCCTTGTTGTGCAAGTTGGGAACCTAGCTAAGTTGAAGAGCTAAGAAGAAAAGGTAAGGTTCAACTTCCTTTCATGTGTTATGGATGATCTATGCATGTTGTTGAGTGTTGTGATATGCGGAAATGGATAAAATTCATGAAATATGCTTATGCATGTCATGGCCGAATAAGGTGTGTTGTGTAGAAAAGATGACATGATGTTATTTAATAGTTTAATTGTTGTGTTGTGAAATCCATAATGTAAAATGAATAAGGATTATGATTTCGGTGTGTGGAGGTGTTGAGCCGTGTGGGGTGTGTTGTTGGCCGTGTATACATGATGTTTAGCCGTGTATATTGTGTGGTTTGTATGTTGCCAATAAAAGCTTAATGATCTTAGTGAAGATGTAGTAGTTGGAGACTTGTTTTAGAAGTTTGTGTAAATTGAATATAATATTCTTGCATGCATGGAAGGTATTGTTGTTAGTATGATGATTGTTAGTATGTAGTTCATGAATTGGGAAGGAAAAGGAAATGTGTTGTTATTGTTTTTATTGGAGTTGGAAGGTTTGGAAGAAAGTAGTAAATTGAGATCGTGCATTTTGAATGGAATATGTGAATTGCTAATGTGATTGTTGAATTATGTTAATAGTTTGGCCGGGTTTGAATTCCGGATTGTGATTGATGAAAATTTGGCTATATTGAATGTTGAGGATGGTAGATTTACGGAGGAAATCTTTGCCGAAATTTCGGTAGCCAAGTGTTCCCTTAAGACACTAATTCTAAGAATCCTAATAAGAGTTTGGTAAATATGACCAATTTGCGAGATTTTGACGGGATTGCGACGTGACTTTGGAATAGCAAAAGGAGCGGAAAGAGGTATGTAAGGCTTCACCCTTCTTTCTATGGCATGTCTTAGGCGTACTAAGTTGGATACGGGCCTCGGGGACCATTCCTTTTCTCGAAATCCAAGATTGAAATTCGCTACTATTCATTCAGTAGAATTGAACTAGAAATGGTGCGAAATGTTGGAAAAACTTCTTAGACCTCTAGGACTTGCATAAATGAGACCCGATTACTTTAAAACTCTCATAAGTAATGTCATGAAACGTATTACGCGTAAATTGTGTGCGCCGCCTCATTTGACCCGAGGCGGGCCCATTGTTCCCATTTTCCCTATTGTTTCATTTGGCTTGTTTTGGAGTGGAATCCTAAGGAAACTCCCTATCCTTGTCCCGATTATCAAACGATAGGTACAACGCTACCCTAATGTAAATGTGATCTTGTGATGACAACGATGGAGTCGAAAATGAGAAAATGCCTACGATAGATATGTTGACGACATGTTCTATTATAAAAAAAGAAAATATGGAAATGTTAAACTATTTCCGGATATCCCAAGTCTATTATAGGTAATGACTATTCTAAGGATTCTAAATACATGGGATTATGCCTTGTGACCCCGATTGATGTGTGTACCCGACATGCGTATATATATGATAGCAGAATCAGAGCGCTATATAGACGCTGATAAATATACATGATATAAGTATATGTATATGATAAATCGAGACCGAGCGCTATAGACCGGTAAATATATATGATATAAGTATGTACATGACAAAAAGAATCGGAGCGCTATAGACGATATATGTATATGATATGAGTATATGTATATGATGAAAGAGCCGGGGGCGCTATAGACGCCGATATTTATACGTGAAATACGCATATATTTACGGGGAAGATGGAGATAAGGCCGGAGCGTTATATACGCATATCCATATATATCTGGAGTATGGCACATGATATCGTCCCGGATGCCGGACGCGCGGATGTGCATACCTATGGTTAAATGGATCGGCCGCCGACGCCGGCAATATGATATACTTATTTGTTATGTATATATGTATATATATATGAGTAAGGAAAGCTAAGGAAGCATAGCATACAAGGGCACTTATACGTACAGGTTACTTTTATCCTATGGTACGGTCCATGTTTCCATACAGTTTTACTCATGCACAGGTAACAGTTTTACACGTGATAGGTTCCATATGTACAGATATAGCTTCCCATGACATGTCTCCTATGTACAGGATACTCTCTTTACATGACGTGCTCTACAGCTTTTACTATGTCGTTACTGTTCATGTCTTACATACTCAGTACATTGCTCGTACTGACCCCTCTTCTTCGGGGGCTGCGTTTCATGCCGCGCAGGTACACCCAGACGGGTTGAAGTTAAGACAGAAGATGTTCCAGCGAAGTTGGCGAGCTCCACTTGGCCTGGAGTGTAGCCGAGTCAGAGTACACGTGCCAGGATTTCTGACTACAGTTAGAGACTTTGCAGACAGAGTCGTGGTTACCAGAAGTCAGTCTGTCAGTGGCTTCATAGGCCAATATGTCAGTTTGTATTATGATATAAGTTTTATACAGTTACAAATTCGATTTGCTCGGGAAGCAACGGAAAGAACATTTTAGTAAGCTTTGTTATGTGTATTTGACTTAGAAGAAAATTTTTATCTATGTAATAAGAGTCAGAGGGTTCGCTCGGCTCCAGATGTGGGGTCGGGTGCCCATCACACCCTGATCAAGATCGGGGTGTGACATTTGGGCAGCCCGAGACATAGGTTTGATTTGGACTAGCTTGAGTTTGAGCTAGCGTTGAGAGCATTCGAGGTATGTAAAGCTTACCTTTCCTTCTTTTGGCATGTCTAAGATATGGCTAAGTTATGATACGCTACGAGCCTTGGGGGTAATTCTATTCCAAAAATCCGAATATGGTTATGATTCAGATTTGCTTCTTGATGTTGGCATCCCTAGTGTGGTCAAGCTATAGATTGTATGTCCTTGATATGATTGGATTTGAGATGCTATGTAAACAGTTTGTTCCGAAAAGATTTTATGTCTACAAATGTCCGTAACTTTTACAGACCGAACCGGATGGCCTTGATAAGCGCGTAAACGATTCTTATTTGTTTCTTGACATTCGTATTCTTAATGTGGTCAAATTATGATCCTTATGTCTTTTGTATGGTTAAATTTCTAAGGTTTTCAAAAGAGATTTGTTTTCAAAAGAGTTTTGTTCCTAAACGATTTCGAAACTACGAACGCCCGTAACTTTCAAGAAAGGGCTCGGATCGCTTTGATATTTTCGCAAATGACTTCACGACGAGTAAGGACTTCAATTTTTATAGGCGGGCCCGGGTTGGGTTGACGCTCGTCCGTGGGTCCCGCGACTTTTCTATGTTTGGTTCTAATGACCTATTTTTGAAAGAATTTAATATGACTACTTATTTATCCGTTAAGTCTGAAATGAGGATTTTCATGCATGTGATTTGGATACGTGGTTATGATTTCTGAAGTTCGGTTTGATATGTTCCGAGGGACATTCGGAGGAAATTTGATTTGACTATTGTCTTGACTTGAAATAATAGTTCTCTTTGGTGATTCAAAGAGTTTGTAATAATGATTTTTATGCATATGGCTACTTACGATTCTGCTCGTGCGTTTTGTTGTTACATCCTTCACGGATCCGGGACGGTTATTATCGTGCGCTAATAAAAGTATGATGTGATTTCGAAGTATGATGTAATATGTGATATTGACCGCTGGACTTTTGACCGTGGTATGTGATATGTGATATTGCTCGCTGGACATTTGACCGCGTAAGACATTGACCGTTTGGACATTTGACCGCGGTATGTCGGGTTAGTGTCGGAGAGCATGAAATCTTCCGGAGTATGATGTGTTATGGCGCCCGAGATTGAGGAGGGCGACCATGTTACAAAATGGGGTCCCATTGTGGACCGTATGTGTTATGTAATATGGTATGCGATGATTCGATGATATGATAATCTAATATAATATGATATACGATGATGTGATGTGATATAAGATTATTATGTTATATATGGATCGGGCCGTACGTTCCTCGGCATTATTATTTTATTTATGGATCGGGCCGTACGTTCCTCGGCATTCGGTTAACGTCAGTTTATATGGTATGTTCTATTTTTTTGTATATGTGAGATAGAAATGTTTTTTTTTTTTCAAAATAAAGCTAAGCATTTTGGGCATTCTGATGGTTATATCTGTAAGCCCGCACTGCTTTGTATTTTAGATATAAGTACCGTGGTATTTGGGTTATTATGCTCACATTCTGTACGCCTTACTTCGGTTATGACTTCGTTCTGCACTTTCTACTTTGCATACTCGCATACATTGGGACCCCGCTTTCTTCGAAGGCTAAGAAGTTTCATGCCCGCAGTGTTACGGATACACATTTTGGTGATCCACCCCGGCGTAGGATTTCCATTCGCTTATGTTCGCAGTGCTCCTTGTGTGTAGAAAAGGGAGCCGATATTTTGGGTATATATTCTTCCGATGTATATGTTTATGTTTATTCAGGGTACGGCGGGGCCCTGTCCCGTCATATGGTTCTGTTGCTCTGTTTAGAGGTCTGTAGACATAGATGTGGGTGATGTACAGTCTGTTCGGATGCGTTGGGTGAGTTGTGTGTATTATGATGGCCTTGCCGGCTTCTGTGATATATGTATGTATATATTTGAGACAGTTTGAGACAGCGTTTGATATATGTATACGTACAAGCTATCTATATGCGATTCTGTTTGATAAATGTGTTTGAGTGCCCAGCTCGGGCACTAGTCACGGCCTACGGGTTTGGGTCGTGACAGCTAACAAGAAATAAGGACTGAGGAAAGGACCACTAATATGAGGAAGTCGGAGATACGAATATAAATATAAATTGTTGTAAGATAATCATAAGGGAGTAAGGATTTCCATGACCCTGTGCTTTGGAGTTGCATGGCAAGACTTGAGGGATAGTAACAAAGGTGCAAAAGGACAGAAACCCGAACCGATAAACTACAGACAAGCACCGCAGTGTGTGACTACGAGCAACAGGTATAGGAGGCGTAGCTAAGACTACAATAGTGAAGATAAAGATTTAAATAAGAGTGAGATACTAGCTAAATTCCGGTCAACATGCGAAGGCTGAGAAGTGTAAGAAGTGCATTGCAGGCAAGAAAGGGATTAAGTAAGAATGAGGAAGGAATATAATCGATGAGTGAGATTGCATGCCGTGGTGATAAAGGGAGCCCCCCCCCCCCAGGACCCTTAAAGGACCTTACGAGACTAGTTGAACATTCGTCCCTCAGAAGAGGATATTTATTCTTAATCGTCACCTTGTTCAGCTGCCTGTAATCAATGCACATTCGTAAGGAACCATCTTTCATTCTTACGAATAAGACAGGTGCTCCCCATGGCGATGAACTGGGTCTACTGCACCCTTTCTCAAGCAAATCCTTCAGTTGTGCCTTTAACTCTTTCAGTTCTGCACGAGCCATTCTGTAAGGAGGAATAGATATAGGTTTAGTATCCAATAGCACATCAATAGCAAAGTTAATCTCCCGCTCCGGTGGAAGGCCTGAAAGTTCATCTGGAAATACAAATGGGAACTCATTTACTACGGTATATGACATTAAAGGGGCTCGGTGTCTCTATAATGTGTCATGAACCCGGACCAAATGATAAATATAGCCTTTGGCGATCATCTTCCTCGCATTGAGATAGGAAATCAATCTAACTCTTGGAGATGCTGTGTTACCCTTCCATTCAAGCATTGATTCGCTCGAAAATTGGAACCGAACTATTTTCGTTCCACAATCCGCATTAGCATAGAACGAGGCCAACCAATCCATGCCTATAATTACATCAAAATTAAGCATTTCGAGTTCGATCAAATCCGCTGTAGTGTGGCGATCACATAACACCACCACATAATTTTTGTATACCTGTCTGCTAATGTATGGGTATCACCAATCGGAGTGAATACCTCGAAAGGTTTAATTGGCTCGGTTTCACCCCAATACGACCAGACAATATAAGGAGTGATATAAGACAACGTGGAAACCGAGATCAATCAATGCATAAACATCATGAGAGAATATATCAATATACACCGTAACCACATCTGGGGAGGACTCAAGATCTTGGTGTCCGGCTAGAGCATAAATACGGGGCTGCTGAGAGCCACTCGAACAGGTATCTCCCCCTCGGCCTCTGCCACGGCCTACTAAAGTCAGGGTAGTCTGCCCGACAGGGTGCACGGACGAAGAAGAACCTGCTGCTGATCCCGTAGGCTGAGCCCCAACTCTACCGCCCATCGACGGACAATCACGCATCATATGCCTAACCTGACCACAGGCATAACAAGCATATAATCCTCGACGACACTGACCTAAATGTAATCTACCGCACTGACTGCATCGTGGAATCGGTGGTCTCCTCTGACTAGGATCACCTCCAAACTGGGGACCAGAGACCCTCAAACTCTGACTCGGACCAGAATAAATGGGGCGATCAAATCTCCTGCCCGCGAATCGATGAGGTGCACTAGTCACGGACTGGGCCGAATATCTAGAATATTATTGCCACTGACCCCCTCTATATGTTATACCTCACGTTTTGTACATCTGAATATTCCGAGGTAATGGCGGGAAGTTAAGGACAAGGGTATAATTTTCTTTTAGAATGTATAAGTTGCGTATTCACCCTTTTTATTGGAACGGAGCATTAAGGGTAAATTTGGAATAAGAAAAATTAGGGGCCAAAAGTTGGAAAAGAATTTTCATGAAATAGCCATGAAAAGCTAAAGTGGCCATGTGTAGTGGAGGTGTGGGGCCCTCTTCCCCCTTGGTTGGCCAAATTTAATTAGCTCAAAGTTATGAGGGGTACATGTGTTCATTCTACATTGTAAGGGGCCAAATATATTATGGATGACTAAATTATTTATCTTTCATGATTTAAGGAAATTTCTAGAAAATTGAAAAAAAAAATAAAGAGATGGCCGGCCATGTGATGGCCATGTGCCTACTTGTATATATATATAAGTGGTGTTAATACAAGGCACACTTCATCATCCAACACTTAGAGAATTTTCAAGAAACTTGGAGAAAACAAAAGAAGAGAGAAAGAGAGGGAGTCACGGCCAAGAAGGGGAAAAACAAGACCAAGGATTGAACAAGAAAAAAATTATTTCTTCAAGCCAACCTACTAAGTCAAGGGTGCTTATTAACGTGGAAGAGTTTTTAGGAGCATTGGGTTGCTCGTTTTCATCATTGGCCAATTTTAGGCAAGTTGTGGAGTTGAAGAAGAAAGGTGAGTCTAATCTTGTTTTCTTGTGTTATAGATGGTTTATATGTGTTGTTGTGTGCTAAAATGGAAGAAATTCATGATAGAAGTTGAGTTGAAGTTAAGGCCGTAGTGTAGGTGTGTTTGGTCGTGCATGTGTAGGTGGTGTTGGAAGTAATGAATTAATGATGGTTAGCATGTTTTGATTGTTATAGGTGAAGAAAAGAATGAAAATCACCTTTGTGTGTATGTATGGTGTTGGCCGTATGGCCCCTTTAGTGCAATTGTGAATGAACAAATCGTCGTTAGTATTTTCGTTATCGTCGTTGTGGATTTTATGAAGAAAAATGCAAGTTTGATGACTCAAAATAATGTTATGTTGGTTGTTGGATGATTTGGAAATTTATGCGAATTCTATGTAATTTTTGTACTTAGGGGAATTGTATTGTTAATGTGCGGATTAATGTTGTAAATTATGAATTTGGAAGAGGAGCATGTGTTTGGTGTTGTTCTCGGGTTGGAGACAATTTCGGGTGAGTTGTTGGAATATTATGAATGTTGTGAAGTTATGTAAAAAGAGTTATTAATGTTAGAATGTATTTTGAATTGATTATGGATGTTGTAGCTTGGTTGTTGGTTTGGTTGTTGTTGAATTTGGCCGAGTTGAATTCTCGGGGTGTTGTACTCACAGGGGAAATCTTGAAAATTAAGAATTTAATGTTCGTTCGGAATTGAGTGCCTAAAGGCTTATGGCTAATGTTAATATATTTGGTGCTATGTAGATCTTGACGTACCCGAGACTTGAAGCTTGACTTAGCTTGCGAGCGGATAAGGTATGTAAAGCGTCACTTCCTTTCTTTTGGCATGTCTTAGTGCTATTAGGCTATATTCCGAGCCTCGGGGTTATTCCGCTGTTAGGATCCGAGCTTAGAGACGTACCTTATTCGTTCTTAAAGACTTGCTCTTTAATGTAATCAAACTAAGGTTTTTATGTTTTTTTCTAAAAATTGAATTTCAAGTCTTATAAAGAATTTTGCTACAAAGAGGTTCCGAACTTCACACGCTCGTAACTTTTGCCGATGAGCTCGGATCACCCCGAAACATAATAGGTAACTTCATAAGACATAACATTCCCCTAATTCTCGTAGTCGGGCTCGGATGGGGTTGGCACCCGTCCGTGGGGCCCGCGGCTTTTCTATGCTTATCCTTAACGACCTTCGGGAAAATTTAATACTATTTTCATTTGGACTTCCGCATATGGATTTCTTACTTACTTAATGAGTTATGATTATGATTTTATGCATATTGTTACTCACGACTCCGCTCGTGCTTATGGTTATTACCTCGTTCACCGATCCCTTTCCGGTTATATCTCGTGCGCATTATGGTATATTCGGTGTGATGCTTGTGTTACGGTTCGCCGAGCTCCTCCTCGGAAGGCCGGGTTCCGTTTATATTTGGTGTTATCTTCGTGTATGGTGTTATGGTTGGTTTGTGATGTGTTACGGGGATATGTCGGGTTACGGAGATATAAGAAACTTTCGGTGTGATGCTTTCGTGGTATGGCGCCATCGACGAATGGGGCGACCATCGTTCTAAGAGCCTATGCATGACTTATATTTTAACTAAATATTTTGGCATTTTGCATATCATATCTATTTTCTGCATTTTGTTGTTATGGTTCTGTATTTCTGCTTTACATACTCAGTACATATTCCGTACTGACCCCCTTTCTTCGGGGGCTGCGTTTCATGCCCGCAGGTACAGACGCTGATTTCGCCATCCACCCACTTAGGACACCTTTCCCGCTATCTGAGTGCTCCTTCATCCGAAGCCGATATTTTGGTATACATACTATTCCGATGCATATGTACATATTTATTCGGGGGTACGACGGGGCCACCGTCCCGTCATATGATTTTGTTACTTATTTGGAGGTACGATGGACATGTATGTGGGTTATGGCTCTATACGTACGGTTATGTGTATGTGTTATATGCTTTGGGCGGTTTACCCGCCACGGCAGCCTAGTCGGCTTGCCTTTGTACATATTTTGAGATTCGTTACATTTTGATAGCCTAGCCGGCTTATGCTACTTACGTTGACTACTATGCGATATCTGAGGCTATTTGTGATTATTTATGATTATGCGAGTTAATATGCTAGTTCCGGGTGTTGGGTGCGTATAAGTGTCCAATTCGGACATTTGTCACGGCCTACGGGGTTGGGTCGTGACAAAAGTGGTATCAGAGCGGTTTGTCCTCGGAATGTCCACAGACCGTGTCTAGTAGAGTCCTGTTTGTTGGTGTGTTGTGCACCACATCTATAAAGAGGAGGCTACAGGACATTTAGGATGTTGTCTTTCTTTCTGATCTTAGATCGTGCGATAGAGCGGTATTATTAGGATGACTTCCTTTCTAACGACCTGTTACGTTTTCAGCGATGCCTCCGAGGAAGGCGACAGCTGCCCAGAAGGGCAAGTCTACTGCAACAGGGGAGACTAGTAGGGCCCGTGCTCAGCTCGAGCCGGAGATTATGCCCCGATCGGCCAGTTCCGCCACCCCATCACCATCAGAGGGGCACGAAGCGATGCTAGTGGCCGCGGACGAGAGGCGGCTCCACCCTCCCGCCCCCGAGGTTCGAGTGCCCGAGCCTCCGGCTCCTCGGCTGGGGCGGAGGACGGGTGTATGAGGGACGGTAAATATGGTCGGCTTATTGACCGGATGGTAGCCGAGGGAGGTCCCGGAGACAGGGACCAGGAGATGATTATGCAGGCGGGCGTGATAGTCAGAGGGCTCGTTATTTCCTGACCTGTAATCTGCCAGAGTTCTTCGGGTCAAAGCTCGAGGAGGACCCTCAGGAGTTCATCAGAGAGATGCGGCGTACGCTGCGGCTTATCAGGGCCTCCGAGACTGAGTCAGTGGAGTTGGCGTCGTATCGGCTGCATGACATAGCAGCCAATTGGTATGAGTCATGGGAGCTGTCCAGAGATGAGGGTGCTCCCCCAGCTGTATGGGATGAGTTCGTGGAGGCTTTTCTTGCCCATTTTCTACCCCAGAGACCAGACGCGCCAGGGTTCACTGGTTTATACATTTGAGGCAGGGTGGTAGGAGCGTCCGCATGAAACGGTTTGGAGTTTGATTCTTTGACCGGATACGCTCCTCGTATCGTAGCGTATATGGCTGATGCGAGTGCACCAATTTGTTATGGGGTGGATGATTATACGATTGACGGTTGTATGTCGATGGCTTCTCGGCCGGCATGGACATTGCACGAGTACGGGCGTACGCCCGTGGGCATGGAGGATCGAAACGAGGGCGCCGGCCGCAGAGCATGACGGGGAACCGGCCCTTGGAAGAGGGCTAAGTCGGCCGGGTATGGGGATTCTCAGGCGGACGGCCTCGGCGGCGGCCACAGTAGATACTCCTCCCGGCCCGGCCGGAGTACACACCCCGGCCTTCGGGCGGGGGACCGGCAAGTCCGGGATATTCGGGGAGCGGGTCAGAGCTCCAGGGCTTCAGGCTCACAGACGGGCAGAGGTACCGGTCAGTCAAGGCCACCCAGACCTCTGTGTCCCCACTGTGAGAGATACCACCCTGGAGAGTGCTATCGGGCCACCGGCGCTTGCTTTATTTGCGGCCGTCAGGGCCACCTTATGAGAGATTGCCCGCGTGGGGGTAGTGCAGGTGGTACGGCTCAGCCTACAGGTTCAGGTGCTGGTTCATCTTCTTCAGTAGCTATGCGCCCTACGGGGCAGGGTATGCCGGCACCAGCGGGCCGTGGTAGAGGCCGCGGCGGAGCCTCCAGTTTCGGCGGTCCATCGAACCGCCTATACGCGCTAGCTAGTAGACAGGACCAGGAGGCATTACCAGATGCGGCTACAGGTATATGAATCTTTACTAGAATTTATATTCCCATATGTGCGTATCTGCGGTATAATTGCTGCCTAACAGCGGCAGGTGGAAATCCGAGGGTTGATAATCAAGCATTCATAAATAATGGTGACTAGGGTGTGTTCATTATTATTACGGATCTGGGAAGTCTAGGGTGGAAAGTAGTAATATCCATAGGTAACCGTGAATAGGTAGAGTTGAGAGAGGGGCAAAATAGTAATTGTGTTACGAGGGCGTTCGGAAACCCGTCAAAACTTCACTTTACTTCAAATTACGTGACAAAGGTCGTGTGGTAAAGTGAGTGTGATTTTACTAATGTTAGAGCATCGTATTCCATCGGAGTCCCGAGGTTAAGCATGCTAGAGTGAGGGAAATTTTAGGATGGGTAACCCCCTGGGAAGTTTTTGAAAGTCTTGCAACTTCAGCCAAAAGAAGCAAATGGGGAGCTAGAATAATCTAAAGGGACTTAGAAAATACTGGGCAGGCGGAAATCTTAAGAGGTTGCGTAAAAATTGAACGGACTAAATCGGGTACGTATAAAAGAAAGTATGTCACGGTGCCGAAATCGGGGTCGGTTTGAGTAGTGATGGGGGGATCTCTTGTGAGGAGGTATTGGCGATTATATATGTGTATTGGTATAGGTTAGCATGTAAAACTCCGTGCACGACTATATTAGTGGAAATACATATTCCGACAACCAATGCGACGGCATAAGGAAGGCACTAATTGGACAGGACAGCGAAGTTCGAGCAAAAAAAAAATAAGGATAAGTGGCAGGAATACTATGAGGCAAACCGATATTGTTTTCTCTATAGGGTAGACTTAAGAAGTACTGGTACAAGACTGTTGGGAAGGGGAAGAAAGTAAACAGATAAAGAGTAAGGAGAAGTCGGAATGTTGAAGCAAAAGTGAGAGTAGAAAAAAAATGCAGATACAAGGCGAATATAATCGGGTAATAGAATGAGTGCACCCCTAAAAGGGGGAAAGCGGACGTGAGGAACGTAAATACCAGACAAAAGTAGTCAACACGATAAAATGCTTGATACATATACTCAAGCTACAGGCAGGATTCCTTGCCGAGACTAGTTGAACATTCGAGGACGAATGTTCTAAAGGGGGGAAGGATGTTATACCTCGCGTTTTGTACATCTGAATATTCCGAGGTAATGGCGGGAAGTTAAGGACAAGGGTATAATTTTCTTTTAGAATGTATAAGTTGCGTATTCACCCTTTTTATTGGAACGGAGCATTAAGGGTAAATTTGGAATAAGGAAAATTAGGGGCCAAAAGTTGGAAAAGAATTTTCATGAAATAGCCATGAAAAGCCAAAGTGGCCATGTGTAGTGGAGGTGTGGGGCCCTCTTCCCCCTTGGTTGGCCAAATTTAATTAGCTCAAAGTTATGAGGGGTACATGTGTTCATTCTACATTGTAAGGGGCCAAATATATTATGGATGACTAAATTATTTATCTTTCATGATTTAAGGAAATTTCTAGAAAATTGAAAAAAAAAAACAAAGAGATGGCCGGCCATGTGATGGCCATGTGCCTACTTGTATATATATATAAGTGGTGTTAATACAAGGCACACTTCATCATCCAACACTTAGAGAATTTTCAAGAAACTTGGAGAAAACAAAAGAAGAGAGAAAGAGAGGGAGTCACGGCCAAGAAGGGGAAAAACAAGACCAAGGATTGAACAAGAAAAACATTATTTCTTCAAGCCAACCTACTAAGTCAAGGGTGCTTATTAATGTGGAAGAGTTGTTAGGAGCGTTGGGTTGCTCGTTTTCATCATTGGCCAATTTTAGGCAAGTTGTGGAGTTGAAGAAAAAAGGTGAGTCTAATCTTGTTTTCTTGTGTTATAGATGGTTTATATGTGTTGTTGTGTGCTAAAATGGAAGAAATTCATGATAGAAGTTGAGTTGAAGTTAAGGCCGTGTAGGTGTGTTTGGTCGTGCATGTGTAGGTGGTGTTGGAAGTAATGAATTAATGATGGTTAGCATGTTTTGATTGTTATAGAGTGAAGAAAAGAATGAAAATCACCTTTGTGTGTATGTATGGTGTTGGCCGTATGGCCCCCTTTAGTGCAATTGTGAATGAACAAATCGTCGTTAGTATTTTCGTTATCGTCGTTGTGGATTTTATGAAGAAAAATGCAATTTTGATGACTCAAAATAATGTTATGTTGGTTGTTGGATGATTTGGAAATTTATGCGAATTCTATGTAATTTTTGTACTTAGGGGAATTGTATTGTTAATGTGCGGATTAATGTTGTAAATTATGAATTTGGAAGAGGAGCATGTGTTTGGTGTTGTTCTCGGGTTGGAGACAATTTCGGGTGAGTTGTTGGAATATTATGAATGTTGTGAAGTTATGTAAAAAGAGTTATTAATGTTAGAATGTATTTTGAATTGATTATGGATGTTGTAGCTTGGTTGTTGGTTTGGTTGTTGTTGAATTTGGCCGAGTTGAATTCTCGGGGTGTTGTACTCACAGGGGAAATGCTGCCGAAAATTCTGTAGAATTTAATGTTCGTTCGGAATTGAGTGCCTAAAGGCTTATGGCTAATGTTAATATATTTGGTGCTATGTAGATCTTGACGTACCCGAGACTTGAAGCTTGACTTAGCTTGCGAGCGGATAAGGTATGTAAAGCGTCACTTCCTTTCTTTTGGCATGTCTTAGTGCTATTAGGCTATATTCCGAGCTCGGGGTTATTCCGCTCTTAGGATCCGAGCTTAGAGACGTACCTTATTCGTTCTTAAAGACTTGCTCTTTAATGTAATCAAACTAAGGTTTTTATGTTTTTTTCTAAAGATTGAATTTCAAGTCTTATAAAGAATTTTGCTACAAAGAGGTTCCGAACTTCACACGCTCGTAACTTTTGCCGATGAGCTCGGATCACCCCGAAACATAATAGGTAACTTCATAAGACATAACATTCCCCTAATTCTCGTAGTCGGGCTCGGATGGGGTCGGCACCCGTCCGTGGGGCCCGCGACTTTTCTATGCTTATCCTTAATTATTTTCGGGAAAATTTAATACTATTTTCATTTGGACTTCCGCATATGGATTTCTTACTTACTTAATGAGTTATGATTATGATTTTATGAATATTGTTACTCACGACTCCACTCGTGCTTATGGTTATTACCTCATTCACCGGATCCCGGGCCGGTTATATCTCGTGCGCATTATGGTATATTCAGGTGTGATGCTGTGTTACGGTTCGCCGAGCTCCTCCTCGGAGGGCCGGGTTCCGTTTATATTTGGTGTTATCTATGTGTATGGTGTTATGGTTGGTTGTGATGTGTTACGGGGATATGTCGGGTTACGGAGATATGAAACTTTCTGGTGTGATGCTGTGGTATGGCGCCATCGACAGGCGGGCGACCATCGTTCTAAGAGCCTATGCATGACTTATATTTTAACCAAATATTCTGACATTTTGCATATCATATATATTGTCTGTATTTTGTTATTATGGTTCTGTATTTCTGCTTTATATACTCAGTACATATTCCGTACTGACCCCGTTTCTTCGGGGGGTATATGCCCGCGGTTACTACGGACGCTGACTTCGGTGATCCACCCACTTAAGACACCTTTCCTGCTATCTGTGAGTGCTCTTTCATCCGGAGCCGATATTTTGGTATACATACTATTCCGATGCATATGTACATATTTATTCAGGGGTACGACGCGGCCCTGTCCCGTCATATGATTTTGTTACTCTGCTTAGAGGTCTGTGGACATGTATGTGGGTTATGGCTCTATCGTACGATATGTGTATGTGTTATATGCTTTGGGCGGTTTACCCGCCACGAGCGACCTAGTCGGCTTGCCTTTGTACCTATTTTGAGATTCGTTACATTTTGATAGCCTAGCCTTATTATGCTACTTACGTTGACTACTATGCGATATCTGAGGCTATTTGTGATTATTTATGATTATGCGAGTTAATATGCTAGTTCCGGGTGTTGGGTGCGTATAAGTGTCCAATTCGGACATTTGTCACGGCCTACGGGGTTCGGTCGTGACACTATAATTA
The DNA here is from genome assembly GCF_029784015.1 of Lycium ferocissimum. Classification (NCBI taxonomy): domain Eukaryota; kingdom Viridiplantae; phylum Streptophyta; class Magnoliopsida; order Solanales; family Solanaceae; genus Lycium; species Lycium ferocissimum. Next base: position 182,548 of record NW_026718814.1, on the reverse strand, counting down.
CTACTAGCACCAGCGGATCTGGCCCTCTTACTATGCCCTCTATCAATCTCGCGTTCACCCCGTTGTGGCTGTTGCTGCTCTTCTAAATTCTGGGCATGGGCCTGAATACGACAGACGCCCATCCCCTCTTGTAGTGAAGCTGTCAAGCAATCTTTGAACAAATGTGTCCTTAAGTCACTCACAAATCTATGTACTCTGTCTCCCATGCTGGCTACCATAGTGGGAGCATATAGGGCCAATGAATTGGAACGAAGACTATATTCCCGAGCACTTATTGTCACACCCCGACCTTACTAGGGTGTGATGGGCACCCGACCCTCCTCAGAGTCGAGCGAACCCTTAACGTTCGCGCTACTAAAACCTGCCATTTCAAAAATTTTAAAACAACATGAAACCTTTCAAAATAGAAATCACTGAACCTTTAGTCAATCACGTAATTTTTATCAACCAACAACATCTGAAAATACACACCCTTTAACATCTATAACTGATTCGCGCTCCTCGACACTCTAGCCGCAGGACACTGTCTGCAAAGTCTCTAGGATATACAAATACCATGACATAAATGCCCGACTCGGCAACACTCCGAACTGAAATGGAGCTCGCCAATCCCGCGGAAACAACTCCTAGCAAAGTCTTCTCTTCATCCGGGTGTACCTGCGTGGCATGAAAACGCAGCCCCCCGAAGAAGGAGGGTCAGTACGGGATATGTACTGAGTATGTAAAGCGATTACAAATAACAACCACTGCTCAATTTAGAAGAAAAGAAATCACAATCAAGCTCATTACACGCAGCCCTCGCTGGAGGAAATATAAATGTATACATGGGGTCCTAGAACAATCCTTAAGTAAATAATACAAATGAACACACATTCCTTAAGCAAAGGATGCAACCTAACCCGTGTGTCGCCTCCGACATACCAATGAAATAGTCCCTTCGGACGGCCGCTTCCGGCGCAATAATAATGATGGCCCCTTCGGGCATTGCCGCTTCCGCATAATGATAATGATGATAATAATAATAATAATAATAATAATAATAATAATAATAATAATAATAATAATAATAATAATCCCCTTCGGTGTGCGGTCCGAAATACGTCTATCCCGGCCCCATCGGACATGCGGCCCCGACGTAAAATGATGGCCCCTTCGGGCATGCCGGTCCGACATACGTCTATCCCGGCCCCATCGGACATGCGGCCCCGGCATCCTAGCCCCTTCGGGCATGCCACTCGTGACATACGGCTATCCCGGCCCCATCGGACATGCCACTCGTGACATACTACTAATCCTAGTTCTTCGGGCATAATGATAATAATAATGAGATATCGCACCCCCTTCGGAATGGTTTTGAAAGGTTTAAATAATAAAATCTCACACCCCCATCGGAGTGGTTTTGTACGCACCCCCTTCGGAGTGGTTTTAGAAAAGCCTTAGAAAATAATATATCACACCCCCTTCGGAGTGGTTGTAGGAAAGCTTTAGAAAATAATATATCACACCCCTTCGGAGTGGTTTTAAGAAAGCTTTAGAAAATAATATATCACACCCCTTCGAGTGGTTTTAGAAAATCGAACTTTATACTTTCTTTAGCTCTTTAGTGTAAAACAAGTTTCAAGGTGATTCGGTTACACTTATGCAAGTTATAGATGTTTGAACATTTTTCTCAACAAGAGGTAAGGAATCTAATTCAATTGCATTGAATGAATAGCACTCAATTTCAAACTCGGATTTCCATGAACAGAATAACCCCCGAGGCTCAAATCCAAACTTAGTACCCCTAGGACATGCCAAAAGAAGGAAAGGGACAGCTTTACATACCTTTTCCGCTTCTTAAGCTTCTCCAAATTCGAATCCCGTTTTCTCCAAAATCTACAAATGGTCATGTTTACCAATTGTGAGTTATAGCTTCTAAGAGTTCAACTTAAATTCATGTTTGTCTACCGAAATTTCGGCAAAGATTTCCCCTATACATATAGCATCCCCGAGAATCTAACTCGGCAAATTGTAATCAACAACAATCCCGGAATGCAACCCGGCCAAACCAACAATCATAACAACAATATCAATACTCAACTCACAACATGTTCAAGACATTCTAACCCAAATCTTCCAATTGCCATAAGAACTCCAACAATACATTTATTTCTTTCAAACTCATAAATTATGTCAACAATCCGCATGCTAACGATCATCATTCTCATGCACACAAGAATTCATTTTAAAATCATATTGCTCTCCAAAACAGCCCGCAACATTTCTGACTTCCATTTGAGTCGTCAAACCTTCATTTTCACCACATAATCTACAACAATCAACAACCAAAATACTACATAAAATGAGTTCATTATATTTTTTTAAAATCAGCCCCTACACGGCCCAAGTTCCAAGCTACATAATTCCATGAATTCCATTCATTTTTACATGCCAAACATATGCAACCATCCATAACAACATCAACCAACACTAAATGAATTTAGTTCTACACGTTTATACTACACTACATATATTCGGCTACAACATAATACACCAAAATCTCATGAATTCCATTCATCTCCACACTCTACAACACACAAACCATGCATAGTATATGAAAGAGGAGATGGAATCCTTACCTTTTTCCTCCAACTTCTTTACTTGTCCCAAATGCGAAAACGATGAAACCAACGGTTTATCTTCCGAGATAACTATACCACGTCGAAGAGCGTCTTGAACTTAATAAGAATACAAGAGAATTACAATTTTTGGACCAAGATTGAAGGCTAGGAATTTTTTTCTCTTTCCTTTTCTCTTCTCTTTCTCTTGGCTGTTTTCCTCTCTTCTTTTTTTTTTGCTGAATTTTCTGGAAAGTTTTGGAACTGTTTTTGCTGAAAAAAAATAAGGTTCTGTCCCTTTTAAAAACTGCCAACGTCGGGTTACTGTAGCTACAGTACTGTAGCAGTACTGTAGCGGTACCGCGGGATTACTGTTCCTGCGTCGATAGTTCAGTTTGTAACGTCTATAATTCTCTACTCCGATGTCCTATCAATGAACGGTTTGTTGCATTACAAACTAGACTCGACGAACTTTATTTTAGGCTTTTAAAACACCTTAAAACTCCACATATACTATGAGATATGCGCCTCCATAGTTGACTTAAAAATTCGCCCAAAGATTTCCCAAATTTTCGTCGAACTTATTTTCTTCAATTTACTCGATCTCGAAATATTCCAACGCACAAAATGCGGGATATAACACTTATATTCCCTTACTTTAGATTCAGAAACCTGTTAACTCGGGCCCTTTGAACCTCGGGTGGCAAATAATAACAAAGGAAGGCATCTACAAATTCCTGCCAAATCGGGGGAGGTGCGTTTTCCTTCGTTGAAGCTATCCAATTATTATACAATGGAATGGCGACATCCCGCAATCTATAAGATACTAACTCCACTGACTTAGTATCGAAAGCATGTATAATCCTCAGCGTCCTCAACATCTCGTATTTAAAACCTTGCGGGTCTTCATCCGACTTTGACCCAAAAAATTTCGGCGGGTTCAGACTCATAAAATCACGGGCTCTGGCACTAGTGGCTCTATCACTCAGACCTGCACTCTGCCGCTGAGCCTGGACGGTACCTAACTGTGTCAACAACTGAATGGCCTCGGTCATCTGTTGAAACGAAGCACCTGGTAGAGGGACTGGAGGTACTGGAGCTGGAGCTGTGGCCCGTTCATGCACCTCCGAAACAGGCGGAGTGTGAGAGGTGTGAGATAGAACCTCATTATGGGACTCACCCTCCTTTACATGTACCGGCGGCTCCTGTTCAACCCGCCTTCCTGTCGCAGTCTTTCCCTTCTAGGCGGCTGTTGCTTTTCTCTTTACTGGCATCGCTGAAATTATAACTCATAATTAGGGAAGAAAAATCTTATAACTGTCACACCCTAATTTCTGTTAGGGCGTGATGGGCACCCGACCCTTATTTAGGGCCGAGCGAACCCGCTGACTCACATAATACTCATAATCATGCTGACAGTCAAACCATTACACAAATATACAACGGAAATTTTTCAAAAATTAATATGCTTTTTTGCCTTTCTCGAATCAAAGAAAATCTGTAACCTATAGAAACATACAGAGCTTGTAATACCATGCGTAACAACTCGTCGGCTTACATAGCCGCTTACATAACCGACATCTTATACCCCCGACCATGTCTGCAAAGTCTCTAACATGGAACATGAATCCATATCATAATGCTCTAACTCGGCAAAGACTCCAGAGGAAATGGAGCTCGCCAATCCCGCCGGAACATCTTCTCGCTAATATCTTCACTCACACAGGTGTACCAAGCGGCATGAAACGCGGCCCCACGAAGAGCGGGGTCGGAATATGTACTGAGTATGTAAACTGTGAAATACAATAAGCGGGATCATACTGAAGTAAAGAGTACAGAAAAATCATGAGACTTGCCTTTTGAAAACATTTGTCATGCATATCAAAATCATATAATTCTCATGTATACATATAGCGTGTCCCGTCCCTCCCGTGAGGGACTTGGTAAATCAAATCATATCATGATCATGCATGCATATACATATATATACATATACCGTACCCGGCCCTCTAGTGAGGGACTCGGTGAATAGCGTGTCCCGCCCCGCTAGCAAGGGACTCGTGATGCCATCCCGCCTCCATCCCCATCTCATCACATCATATATATATATATATATATATATATATATATATATATATATATATATATGTGTCCCGGCCCTCTAGTGAGGGACTCGGTGAATAATGCAATGGAATGTGCACGAATGCGTGTCCTGGCCCGGGTCTCAGTGAAAGATGCCTTGAGCTTGGCACGAGCAGAGTAGTGAGAAACTATATGCACATAAAACATTTTCAGAGACTCAATGAAGTAAGCTGAACGGATCGTCATTCGAAAATCGGAACAATAGTTATATCAAAAACCTTTCGGACATTATTCGGAAACATATCAAATATTATAAACATATTAAAGAACCATAGAGATCATAGTCGTACGTCAAACTAATCCGAGTCCGCCTCGGAAAGTCACGAACCTTATTTACTTTAGGACTTACCACAAACATATCGAAGCGATCCGAGCCTTTCTGTGAAAGTTACGGACGTTTGTATTTTCGGACTCGTTTAGGGAACAAACCCTTCTTTTGAAAACAAACTTTTATGCAATCTTTGAAATCCATTCATGCAAAAAACATAAGGACCATAATTTGACTACATTAAGAATATGAATATCAAGAAACAGATATGGATCATAAACATGCTCGGATCACCGGAGTAGAATTACCTCAAAAATCGTGTCATAGCTTATTTTTAACTAAGACATGCCAAAGAAAGAAAGGTTGAGCTCACATACCTTAGCCGCTTCCTAGCTAATCCGAACTTACGTCTCGACCTCTCACAATCTACAATAACATCAATAGGCGTCGAACATTAGCCATAAACGTCGAAGAATCCAATTCCAAGCCTTTACTTTTTCTACAGAAATTTCGGCAGCACTTCCCCTATAAAGGGGGCATCCCCGAGAATTTAACTCGGCCAAATATTCAACAACAACACCAACAACCATATAAACGATATCAATACGCAATTCCAAACATATTCTAATATTAATAACTCCTTTCTACTTAATTCGACGACATTCATTTATATTCAACTCAACTACGTATATTCAAACTAATATCAACGATCGCATATTCAAATAACAATCCAAAACCATTTAAACACGATTCAAGAATACTTCCAACAATCCGCACAATGTTCCAAACAATCCAATTAATGCTCCACTCCACCCGAAACCTCAAATTTCCATAAGAACAACAACAATACATTTCTTTCCGCCAAATTCATAAACTATATCAACAACTCACAGAATGACAACATTCTTATCATAAATACTACAAACCATATTATAATTTCATTAACTCCCAAAACATCCCACAAACGGCTACAACTTCCACTTGAGTCATTGAACTCTCATTCTCATCATAGAATACATAACGACAACAACTAAAATACTAGATAACGTTAATTCATTTCTTGCATACCAAGCAGCCCCTACACGGCCATTCCACAACATACATCATTCCATGAGTTTCATTCATTTTCCACACATTACAACAACACACAAACAAGCCATATACAATTAATTCATCACTCCCACATAATATCACATATGCACGGCCACAACAATAACACACGGCTACAACTTCAACATCATACTTTCATGCATTTCACTCATTTCTACATGTCACAACATGCACAAATCATCCATAAAACATGTAAGAAAGATTAAACCTCACCTTCTTGCCTCAACTCCACCACTCTAAGGTTGGGTTTAGCAAAACGATTGCTTTGCTTGCTCCCACAACCATTCCACGTTAACGAGGGCCTTCCATTTAGTAGGAAAACTAGGAGAAATAATTTTTTCTTGATCAATAATTTGGTCTTCAATTTTTGGCTTGTTGGCCGTTTCTCCTCTTCTTGTTCTTTCTTCATCTTTCTTGAAATTTCCAAAGTGGAAAAGTTGAATTGGTCTTGCTTGGTTATAGCTTATACATATATATATAAACATAAGTGGCACATGGCTGGTCATGTGCTCTTCTTGGCCATTTTTTTCCCTTTTTTTTTTCTCAAATTTTCTAGAAATTTCCGAAGTATTATCACCGTATTATTGTTACCGGCCTTAAACTTTTCTCGTTACGCATTTACTTGGTCTCACCCCCAGCGTATGAATATTCATAGGTAACCTGACTGCCCTTGCATGACCTGTATACTTAATCTCTGTTACGATCGTTCCTTCTTCTGGTTCGTACTACTTCACAACTTACTTACGTGCTTGCATCTGCTAGGAGTCTATCTCGTCATACTCCTTTTCCCTGCTTTTCTTACTTTCTACCATAGGGTATTTTCTACTGCTAGCGACCACTCTATTGCCAATATTTTAACCTCCGATCCCGTATAGCCGCACTACCTTTCACTATGTCTCCGTTTCCTAATATCGTACTATTCCGGATACTCACAATGAATTTCCAGCGCCACCTTGATCATTACCCTGACTTCTATCCCTTTACTGCTGGCTTTTCGATCTCCTAGCTTTACCTGCGGCCCAAGCATTCGTATCCAGGACATTGTAGCGTCAACCGTCTTCGTCTTACACTTGTATCTCTCTCTCCCTCGCTTCCCCCCTTTAGGGGTGTACTTATACTATTGCCCAATTCTACCTTGCCCTAAATCCGTATCTCCAATCTCAATTAGATAGCACTTTTATCCCGGCACTTTAATTCTCTTGCCTTCCGCCTACTCGCTTCCTTTCTTTCCCAACTGTCGTTGTACTAGCGTTTTCCAAGCTTAACTTGTAGTGAAAACAACATCAGCTTTCTTTGTAACATTTGCACCCTTTATATCCTTTTTTCACTTGAACCTCATTACTCCATCCGGTTAATGTCTTCCATAGACCTCCACGTCGACTACCGGGATACGTATATCCGCTGATCTAGCCATGTGCAGGATATCCCGTGCGTACCTATGTACACATATAGTCCCTACTATCTTGCTTACAAGATATCTCCAACCATTATTCCAATTCACCCTAATTCTAAAGCTGCGATGTATCTTTTTCCTCTTTATCGGTCTAATTCGCCCCGTTCTGCGCGATCTCTTAAGGTTCTATACAACTAGTTGAACATTCGAGGATGAATGTTCCAAAGGGGGGAAGGATGTTATATCCCGCATTTCATACGTCGGAATATTTTAAGTTAGTTGCGACAAATTATGGGCGAGACTATTTTCCGACTTTGTTTTAAGGTACAAGTCGTTTATGATTTTATCGGATGGAGCTATTAATGAAAATTTGGGGTTGGAAAGTGAATTGATGGAAGTTGGTATTTCATGAAATATTAGGCCATGTGGCCGGCCACATATGGTGTGGGCCATGGCCACATGGAAGCTTAATATATATGGAATTAGATGACATGTTGATCATATTAGTCATCTTTTATTACTTTAAGAAAATTCTAGAAATTTGAATAAATTTGGAGGGAAAGGAAAAAGAAAAAAAAAGACATGGAGCATGTGCATGGTCATGTGCACATTTATATATATATATATATATATATATATATATATATATATATATATATATATATGGATGACCAAGTTCATCATTTTCATCACATTTCATCTCTAGAAATTTCATGAAATTTGAAGAAAAAAGAAGAGGGAGAAAAACAGCCAAGGGTTGGCCGAAACCAGCCCTTCAATTGTGATCATAGGAAAATTCTTCTCTTCATGCTTTTCTACCAAATAGAAGGTCCTCTATCACGTGGAGTGGTTGTTGGAACAAGAAAGTCGTTCGTTGTAGCGATTTGGAGTCCTAGCCGAGAAGAAAAGGTCAATGGAAGGAGGTGAGTTTTGATCTTCTTTACATGTCTTATAGATGTTTGTGCATGTTGTGCAATGTGGAAATGAATGGAGTTCATGAAAATAGGGTATGGGAGTTGTGGCCGTGTGGTGTGTGTGTGTTATGTGGGAGTGAGGAATTGATTGTATTTAGCATGATTGCATGTTGCTTTAGTGTGTGGAAATGGATGAAAAATCATGGAATGTGTGTGTTGTGGTGTTGGTAGAAAATGGGCTGATTTGGGTAAGCATGTGGGGCTAATGTGATGTAGTATTTTGGTTGTTGTCGTTGTGAATTCTATGATGTAAAATGAAGTTTTAATGATCCACGTTGAAGCCATAATTGTGCGGGCTGAATTGGACGATGATGTGATATTGATATGATTTCTTGAATTTATGAAAATAAAGTTGTAAATGCATGTATTGTTGACATAATTTATGAACATAGAAGAAAGAAAGGTGTTGGCAAGGTTCTTGTTGAATTAGAATGGTTTCGGTGGAATGGCCATTGGTTGGGTTGTTTTGGATATTGTATGGATTACTTGGAATGTTCTTAAATCATGTGTGAATGGTTGCGGATTAGTAATCAAATATACGAGCATTGCTAATGAATTGATCGTATGTAGTTTATTTGAATATAAATGAAATGTCGTCGAATTGTGTAGAAAGGAATTATTAATGTTGGATGCATTTTGAATCACTTATGGATATTGTTAGTATGGTTGTTGGCTTGGTTGTTGTTGATTGGCCGAGTTAAATTCTCGGGGATGCCCCCTTTATAGGGAAGTGTCTTCTAAATTCGTAGAAAAAGTAAAGGCTTGAATTGATTCTTCGACGTTTATGGCTAATGTTCGACGCCTATTGATGTTATTGTAGATCGTGAGAGGTCGAGACGTAAGTTCGGATTAGCTAGGAAGCGGCTAAGGTATGTGAGCTCAACCTTTCTTTCTTTGGCATGTCTTAGTTAAAAATAAGCTATGACACGATTTTCGAGGTAATTCTACTCCGGGATCCGAGCATGTTTATGATCCATATCGTTTCTTGATATTCATATTCTTAATGTAGTCAAATTATGGTCCTTATGTTTTTCGCATGAATGGATTTCAAAGATTGCATAAAAGTTTGTTTTCAAAAGAAGGGTTTGTTCCCTAAACGAGTCCGAAAGTACGAACGTCCGTAACTTTCACGAAGTTGCTGATCGCTTTCGATATGTTTGTGGTAAGTCCTAAAGTAAATAAGGTTCGTGACTTTCCGAGGCGGACTCGGATTAGTTTGACATACGACTATGATCTCTATGGTTCTTTAATATGTTTATAATATTTGATATGTTTCCGAATAATGTCCGAAAGGTTTTTGATATAACTATTGTCCCGATTTTCGAATGACGATCCGTTCAAATTTACTTCATTGAGTCTCTCGAAAATGTTTTATGTGCATATAGTTTCTCACTACTCTGCTCATGCCAAGCTCAAGGCATCTTTCACTGAGACCCGGGCCAGGACACGCATTCGTGCACATTCCATTGCATTATTCACCGAGTCCCTCACTAGAGGGCCGGGACACGCTATATATATATATATATATATGATGTGATGAGATGGGGATGGAGGCCAGGATGGCATACCGAGTCCCTTGCTAGCGGGGCCGGGACACGCTATTCACCGAGTCCCTCACTAGAGGGCCGGCACGGTATATGTATATATATGTATATGCATGCATGATCATGATATGATTTGATTTATCGAGTCCCTCACGGGAGGGCCGGGACACGCTATATGTATACATGAGAATTATATGATTTTGATATGCATGACAAATGTTTTCAAAAGGCAAGTCTCATGATTTTTCTGTACTCTTTACTTCGCATGATCCCGCTTATTGTATTTCACGTTTACATACTCGCACATATTCCGCATCGACCCCTTTCTTTCTGGGGGGCGCATTTTATGCCGCAGGTACACCCGATGAGTTGAAGACATTAGTAGAAGATGTTCCAGCGGGATTGGCGAGCTCCGGGCTGTCTAAAGAGGCCGCCGAGTCAAAGTATTATGCTATGGTATCATGTTCTGTGTTAGAGACTTTGCAGACAGTGTTGTGGGTAGTAGATGTCGGCTATGTAAATGGCTATGTAAGCCGGTATATTATTATGCGTTGTGTTATAAGTTACATATGTTGCAAGGTTTAATTTGATTTGAGAAAGGCAAAAAGCATGTTATTCTTCGTTGAATTTTTGTTATGTATATTTGTGTCATGATTTGAAAGCCAGCGAGGTTATGAGTATTAGGTTAGTCAGCGGGTTCGCTCAGCCTTAAATAAGGTTCGGGTGCCCATCACACCCTATCGGATTAAGGGTGTGACAAATTTCCTATGGTAGAAAGTAAGAAAAGCGGGGAAAAGGAGTATGACAAGGTAGACTCCTAGCAAATGCGAGCACGGGAGTAAGATTTGAGATAGTATGAATCAGGAAAAGGAACGAGCGTGATTAAGGTTAAATACACAGGTCGTGCAAGGGCAGCCATGTCACCTACGAATATTTATACACTGGAGGTGAGACCCAGTAAGTGCTTAACGAGAAAGGTTTGGGGTCGGTAACAACAATACGGTGATAACATTTTAGGTGCATTAAGGAAAGATGTTAGGATGGCTTGAGATAAATTGCTGAGGTGAAACTAGTACTGAGAACGAACAGGACATGCTTATGGTTGAACCAAAAATGTATTCCGACACTGGTGGTAGGAGAAGAGGGGCAAAGATAAAGTAAAAAAAATAAGGATTAGCGAAGCTGCGTCGAGGCGGTTCTTAGAATAATTTGACCCCTTTTTGTACATTCGGGTAAAGATTGCAACATCACGTGTGACAAGAAAGTTGAGAGCAAGATCCGAGCAAAAGGGACGATAGGAGAATTCAAATTAGAGATAAGGTAATGACATGAGGCAATGTGTTGAAAATGTAACAAGATGAGTAAAGAATGATTGTAAGACGATTTAAGCAAGTGATCAGAACTAGTGGCCACTAAAAAGGAGGGTGAGTCTATACGTCAACTTCTTTCAGAATTGCATCACCCGATAATGGTCGAAGCAGGGAACGGCTATTAGTAGCTCAGAAATGACAGAAATCATATGACGATAATCGGTATCGACACTTAGAATTCCAGGCTGACGAATGAGTATGCTTGAAGATATCATCCGTGAGGAACGTAATCGGATTTGACAAGAAGGAAGAGCTTAACTCGAGATGCACCGAATATTATTACACTAATTGTAAGGCAAGAAGGTTGCGTGCCAAAGACGTAGTTTCCGATGGCACCGTGGCGGAATAATAACAGAAAGGAAATGACTTGCGAACCCGAGGAGGAAATGAAAGGGTAATATGATTGGTAAATGAGATTGCATGTTATGGTAGTAAAGGAAACCCCCCTTGAGATCCTTAAGACCCTATACGACCAGTTGAACATTCGAGGACGAATGTTCTAAAGGGGGGAAGGATGTTATATCTCGCATTTTGTACGTCGGAATATTTTGAGTTAGTTGCGACAAGTTAAAGACAAGGTTATTTTTTCCGATTTTGTTTTAAGGCATAAGTTGCTTATGAATTTTGTTGGATGGAAATATTAAGGAATTTGGGGTTAAAAGTGAATTATGGAAGGTTGGACATTTCATGAAAATTTGGGACCAAAAGTGAAAATTTGGAAATTTAAGTTTCATGAAAAATTGATCATGTGGCCATGCACATGACTTGTGGGCCATAGGCCACATGTATGAAGAATATGTGTAGCATTAGATGACTTATTAAGTCATCTTTATTATTTTCATCTCATGGAAATTCATAAGCAACTTATGCCTTAAAACAAAATCGGAAAAAATAACCTTGTCTTTAACTTGTCGCAACTAACTCAAAATATTCCGACGTACAAAATGCGAGATATAACAATAACATAGCTCTATCACATGATCTAATAAGAAGAATGACGGTCATTTTTGCTAAATGCCCCGCAGCCTCTTGTTTATAAGTGCGGCGCGCTTCACACCCATAAACAAGACTCTACTGGACCCGACTCATAGACACACCCTAGGACAGAACTACTGTGATACCACTTTTGTCACGACCCAACTAGTGGTCCATGACGGGTATGCGGAGTTGGGTACCGAGCACTGCTCATCATGCTGACCATCATACTCAATACAAATCTATCAGGAAACAACCTCCGAAAACATGTGCATGTACATAATATACAATGGAGGAGTCACATTGCATCTTCAAACCACACATAAGTATCTACGAGCCTCTAACTGAAATGCTGGAATCATAAAGACGGGACAGGACCCCGCCATGCCCCAAATATGTACACAAAAGAATAAACTAATAGGCTGCACCTCCGAAGTAGTGGGGTGCTCCTGTACAACTGCTGAGTAAACTCCTAAGCGTCTGCACTGTCTCCCTATCTACCTGTGGACATGAACACAACGTCCGAAAAGAAAAAGGATGTCAGTACGAACAATGTACTGAGTATGTAAGGCATACATGGTAACATAATAAGGAAATGTAGAAAGCATAAGGAGAAAACTAACTGTAACTGCTTGCCTCTTGAGGCGGAATCATGCTCTTATATAAGCATCATACTATCATGTATACATAAATATATATAAACTGCCCGACCATATAGGTACTGTGTGATCATCATTAGCCCGCGTCCGGGGTAAGCATCTCAAGCTGCCCACTAGTGGTGTCTGCCTATGCCATCTAGACATGGTATATATGACGCCCGCCTTAGCGGTGTCTGCCCAGCCATCTAGGCACGGTGTAATCTCATCATTATATACTTATCATAAAACATGCATAAGAACTCAAGTTAAAGCTTGTTATAGCCCGTATATTGAACGTTTGGAAATTCCAAAGTCGTCGTGGAAAGTTAAAGGCGAGACCATTCTCAAAAATTATTTTAACGGACGAGTTGTTGTAAATATTATTTATAACTATTATTAGCACGGAAATATTGTGAAAGGTTGATGGCGAAAAAAGGAAATTTGCAAAATGGGCCGTGAAAATAATGCGGAAGGCTAGGGACGAAATGATAATATTGAAGAAAGTCGAGGGGCAAAATGGTAATTTCACCAAGGGCTCATGAAAGTTCCCAAAGGGGTCCAATTTAGTCATGTGATGGAAAAAAAAAAAGAGAGAAAAGAAAAGAAAAAAAAAAGAAGATGACAAAATAAGTCATCTTTCCATGGAAATTAAAAGAAAAGTCTAGAGAGGGGCATGTGCCCCTCTCACATGCCTAAGAACTCACATATATAAATATATGTGTTTATCTTCCACTTGAAGGCAAGAACAAAAGAAACAAAAGATGAAGAGGGTGGAGAAAGGGAGAGCCACGCCATGAGGAAAAAAATTGGCCATGGGAAGTTGGCCAAGAAAAATTATTTTCTTTCATGTTTTCTACCCTTTGGAAGATGCTAAACACCATGGAACAATTGTTGGAGCAAGCAAAACACTTAAATGGACAATTCATGAATCTTGACCAAGTATAGAAGTTGAAAAACAAAGGTAAGAATTCATGTTCTTGTATATGTTTTGGAGGATTATGTATGTTGTAGTGTGTAAGAAGGAACGAAATTCATGAAGTTGTGATGATTGAGCTTGGCCGTGTGGTGTTATGTGTGTGTGAATAATGAATCAATGTTTATATAGTGTTTTAATTGTTGTTGTTGTGTATTCTATGATGGAAACGAGTGAAAAGCATGAAATATAGAAGTTGTGGATGTAACCGTGTAATGTGTAGTGTGTGCATGGCCGTACATTTGTGTAGTGTTGTATGGAATGAATGGATTGATTCTATGTAAAATGTTGGTTGTTATTGTTGTGAATGATATGTAGAAATGAGTAGAATTTATGAAAATATGGAAGTTTGTGAAGTGGGTGTGTTGTTTGAAAGTTGTGAGTATGTGTCAATGTGTAGGAAATATGAATTGAATTTTATGTGGTAATCTAGTTGTAGTTATGGTGGAATTGGTATTAGAAGTGAAAGTTGAATGAATTAGTGGAAGTTGGAAATTATAGTGTGTGGCCGTGTGGTGTATATTGATAATTGGAAGATTTTGTATATTGAAAGACAACGTTCTTGCAATGGGTAGTAAGAAATGGTATTAGTATGACGTTGTTGGAATATATATTATAAGGTTGCTATGTGTTCATTGAAGTCGGAAGGTTTTGAAGAAAGTAGTAAATTGAGATCGTGCATTTTGAATGGAATATGTGAATTGCTAATGTGATTGTTGAATTATGTTAATAGTTTGGCGGGTTTGAATTCCGGATTGTGATTGATGAGAAATTTGGCTATATTGAATGTTGAGGATGGTATATTTACAGAGGAAATCTCGAAATTTCGGTAGCCAAGTGTTCCCTTAAGACACTAACTCTAAGAATCCTAATAAGAGTTTGGTAAATATGACCAATTTGCGTATTTTGACGGGATTGCCGTCACGACCCAACTCCGTAGCCGCGACACGTGCCCTAGTTGGACACTCATACGTACCTTAACCTAAATTAGCAAAATATTACAAATAAGCAAAAGTAATAATTTAACAAGGATAAGTGGGCATGCCGCACGAAGGCCGATAAGGCCGTCACAAAACATAAATAAACTCTAAACGTACACACATCTCACGAAACATATACAGAACCCACACCACATGTCTACGTACCTCTGCGAACAAAACATAATCATATGACGGGACGGGGCCCCGTCGTACCCCGAACGAATATGTACAAATGCAACGAAAAAATTTTATACCAAACTACGGGCCCCGGACAAAGGAGCACTTCAACCGGCCTGAGCTAACAACCTAGGCGGGCGAATCGCAAAACCAAATTTACTGCCGTACTGCGCGGCACGAAACGCGGCCCGAAGAAAGGGGGTCAAGACGGAAAATGTACCGAATATGTAAAGCGAGAAAATGTAATAAACAAAACTAAAATCGAACGAGAATGTGCGGAAAACGAACGAGATGCATAGCTAATCAAAAATGCGTACCGAAATCATACGTAATGCATGCAGAAAAACATATGCAAAAGCCGGCCCCATTATGGGACTCGGTGAACGAACGCAGGCGCTCCTTCTCGTCCCGCGCCAAAACACATCATACTTCGTAGTAGAGAATATCTCCGAAACAAATCATAACATACCAAGTGGCCACGTCACATCACATAATCGGATATCGAATATACGTACATGGCACATCATACACCGTAACCCATGTACGTATATACCTGCCCCCTCACACCGGAGCGCGGCGAACAATGCAGAGAAGTACGCTTGAGAACATATCCTGGCCCGGGCTCAGTGTGGGAAACATTGAGGCATCCACGAGTGGAGTAGTGAGAAACTAATGTAATCAAAATAACATATATATATATATATCCGAGACTCAATGAGGCATATCAAATGACAAATCAATCAATGAAATCGGACGGAGTCATAGTACGTACCTTTCGGACATCACGGCGACTATGTCGTGGCGGAACATTCGGAGTCAAAGTACGTATCAAAACGTTTCATAGGACTTATTAGAATATTTAAAATGATTTTTGTTTAGTAGCTAAAACATTCCTTAAGGCCGCTCGAAGACAAATCGTAATTACAAAAGGGGAAAATCGGAAATAGTGGGCCCACCTCGGTCAATTGAGGTGGCGGACGTAAATTACATATGTTCAACTTCATAATATCATTTACAAGGATATTGGGACAATCGAAATGCATTTATACAAGTTTTAAAGGTTTAAACAATTTTTCTAACTAATCGCAAAATATTTAGTTCAATTCTATTGAAAAAAAGGGAGTTTTTGGACGAGGATTCCGAGGAATAGAGGTGCCCCCGAGGTCCAAAGTCAAGCCTAATGCATCTAGGGCGTGCCAAAGAAAGAATAGGGGTAGCTTTACATACCTTCCTCGCTTGTTAAGCTCGTCGAAACTCCGGTCTTGTTTCGTCAAAAATCTGCAAATGGTCATTCTTACCAGTTACTATTCATGAGACTTAAGATTCCAATCTTTAACCAATACTTGTCTACTGAAATTCCGGCAGCACCTCCCCTATACATATAGCACCCCCGAGTTTCAACTCGGCTCAAAATAGTCAACAACAACCCAACAACAACACCAAGAACATCAACAACCACCACAAACCATAACATAACATAACTAGCTTACTTTCTGACATAACGCGACAGTTTTCATTCTGACTTCACAATTTCAAATCAATATCAATATTTCCATATACACACACTAATTTGAGATCATACAAACACAAGCCAAGAATATTTCAAATCTTACCTCCAATATTCGACAATTTCATATTCTATCCAAAATCCTTATATATGCGACCAAATTGTCTCAACACGTTTTCTACTTACTAATTCATCACCAATAACCATAATCTATACTTGAACAACTTCATTATCTTAATATCATAAAATCACATTAATACGACATAATTCCCTACACTCCATTTTCATACCAACCCAAACCATTTTGTCTTCGTTTACATTATAAGGTTCACAATAACACAATTAACATACTAAACAAACTCAATTCATTCCCACTCCAACTTCAACACACCATACGGCCAACATGTCATATTTCCATATTCCATCAAATTCATCCATCTTCCATTTCCAATATAAATTCCATCATAACCACAACTATAATACAACTTAAAATTCAACACAATCACATTATACACTAACACATATGCACGGCCACTTGCATGCTTTTATTTCCACCATGCCAACTTCCATATTTTCATATATTCTACTCATTTACATATTCCACAACACAAATAAACCTTCATAACATAAATAGAAAGGATGAATCCTTACCTTTTTCTTCAAGTTTCTTCACTTCACCAATTCATCCAAACGACGAAACCAATGGGTTATCTTCCGAAATAATTGCACCACGTTGTAGAGGGACCTTGAATTAGTAGGAATATAGCAAGAAAATAATTTTTGGAATCAAGATTTGGAGGGTTGGTTTCTCCCTACCATGGCCGAATGGCCCTTAAGGTTTGCTCTTGGTTTTTCTCTTGTTTCTCCTTCTTGCCTTGTCTTGAAAATTCTAGAAAAATGTCCAAGTCTTGCCCCCTTTTATTCTTAGCTTATCATGTGACCATGTCACATGACTACAATTAAATTTTTGTCCCTTTTCTTTGTTGCCATGGCCGGCCACCCTTCATGGGTTGGGCTTGGCCTTCTAAAATTTTTTTTTTTGAAATTTTCAAGCCCAAAATCCTTAGCCCACATTTTTGGCAATTCATGAAACCATTTTCCGACATTCCAATTTTGCCCTTAGACTTTTCCAATATTTCCACGTCACTAGTCTCTAAAACCTCACATGCACACTAAGTAGAATCCAATTGGAACCTCAATTCCTACCATTCCGACTTGTTTCCAATTTTTCCGAATTCGCATAAAATGCGAGGTGTAACATCCTCCCCCCCTTTAGAACATTCGTCCTCGAATGTTCAACTGACCTTATGGGGCTTCATAGCACTTCGGGGAGGTTTCTATCTTTCCGCACACATACTTGAGCTTGACCAAAACACTTATAAGGGCCTTCGTCTTTTAACTTCCTCTGTCATTCTTCGACATATCTTTACTAGAACTGTTCGGGGTCTTAAATCGGATTTACGGCGAACTGAATCTTCGTCAGGATCAGAAGATTAAACGGACGTCGGCCGAAGTCATATCCAGATTCAGAAGCATGAAAGTACAACAGACAGAATCATACTCCGATGATTATCTTAAGCAGATTCAAAATTGGAGCCAGACGTACAGAAGCATATTGAGCAATCCCATAATCAGAATTAGGCGTACCGGCACGTATACCAGACAGATTCATAGTCGAGGTCAGACGTGCAGACGTATGTCGGACAGATTCATGATCGGAGTCAATCGTACAGAGATGTATCAGACGGGTTTGTAGTCAGAGTCGGACGTATAGAGGTATAACAGATAGAAACATAATTAAATTCAGAAGCACCGGGGTATAGTAGACAGAGTTTTATCGAAGTCAGGGGTACGGAAATATGGCATACGGAATCGCGTTCAGGGTCAGGCTACTTTTACTACTACCTTAGGGACCTACGAAAATTTTCCTTGTCGCGTTTTTACTTCTCGCTTGATTACAGACTTGCCTTTCTCACTCCTACCCACTGATTTCCTACCTTGTCTGTCGGCTCCCTCGAAGGCCTCACTTGATCATATTTCTTATCCTTAATTCCTTCCAATACTTCAATTTCCTTACTCTCAATATCTTTACTCAAATGCTTTTCCAAATATCGTCATGCTAGAACTCTTCCAATTACTATTTGTAACGCAATCGGGGTCAGTCCAGTCCGTAACATTTATTTCTCACCTTTCACTTCACCCCTTATGTTCCATTTCGTAATGCCTTCCGTTAGTTGCAACATCTTGTCACTGGGACTCGCCTTTCGATCAACGTAATCACCAGGGGAAAATCATACGCATACATATCTATATACACTCATCACCATTCTACTTACAAACATTTCCAATCGCTTTTCGAACTTACCCTAATTCTCAAGCGATATTACGCTTTCTTCTTTTTCCCCATTTAATCTGCTCCAGTCTGCGCGACTTCTGTAAGAGTGCGTACCGCTTCACATACTTCCTTTTCCTTTAGGTCACCCCAAATTTCCATTTACTTCTTGTATTTTTCCCCACTACGGTCTTACTTCTACATTCATACTTGTCGCAACTTTTTTTTTTTTTTCGCCCATATTCTTGTCGCAACCCTACTATCATTTCCTTAAACTAAAGCTTGTCATAATTCATCCCGTGTACTATAGTTATTCTTAGGTCTATCTAACTTCTCATTTATCCCCTTAAATTCCAAGTTTGCAAAATTTTTCAATTACTTCCCAGGGGGGTCACCCATCCTAAAATTGCTCCTCCCCTGAGCACGCTTAACTTCGCAACTTCGACGGATTCTAGTCCCTTAATGTCGGTATAATCACGTCCATTTCCACACACGACCTTTATTACATAATACGAGGCTAATCGAGGCCTTACGGATCCCGAGGCATATTCACAACACGTCCTTTCTTGTACAATTACTATTTTACCCTTCTTAAGCTTCGGTAGTCACCTTTGCAAATTCTTATTACTCGAAATCTGTACGCCGCAAATACCCATAATACCGTGCAGAATATACAGCTTCGTATTCCATTCTAACCATCCAGAACCTTCTGTTTCAGGTAACGGAACAAGTATATTCGAACTTACCTGTGTGACCTTTCCCGTCACCACTTACCATCTTCCGCCATGTATAAAGCTTGCGCAAGGAATTTTTATTTCCTATTACTTGGCTCTATCGCACGATCTAAGACAGAAAGAAGGACAACAATTCCTAGATGCCCTGTAGCCTCCTGTTTATAAATGTGGCGCGCTTCACACCATAAACGTGACTCTACTAGACACGGTCTGTAGACATTCCGAGGACCTAACCGCTCTGATACCACTTTTGTCACGACCCAACTCCGTAGGCCGCGACACGTGCCCTAGTTGGACACTCATACGTACCTTAACCTAAATTAGCAAAATATTACAAATAAGCAAAAGTAATAATTTAACAAGGATAAGTGGGCATGCCGCACGAAGGCCGATAAGGCCGTCACAAAACATAAATAAACTCTAAACGTACACACATCTCACGAAACATATACAGAACCCACACCACATGTCTACAGACCTCTATAGAATAAAACATAATCATATGACGGGACAGGGCCCCGTCGTACCCCAGAACGAATATGTACAAATGCAACAGAAAAATTTTATACCAAAATACGGGCCCCGGACAAAGGAGCACTTCAACCAGCTGAGCTAACAACCTAGGCGGGCGAATCAGCAAACCAAATGTCTGTACCTGCGCGGCACGAAACGCAGCCCCCGAAGAAAGGGGGTCAGTACGGAAAATGTACTGAATATGTAAAGCAGAAAATGTAATAAACAAAACTAAAATCAGAACAGAATGTGCGGAAAACGAACGAGATGCATAGCTAATCAAAAATGCGTACCGTAAATCATACGTAATGCATGCGAAAAAACATATGCAAAAGCCGGCCCCGTTATGGGACTCGGTGAACGAACGCAGGGCGCTCCTTCCGTCCCGCGCCAAAACACATCATACTTCGTAGTAGAGAATATCTCCGAAACAAATCATAACATACCAAGTGGCCACGTCACATCACATAATCAGATATCAGAATATACGTACATGGCACATCATACACCGTAACCCATGTACGTGTAATACCTGCCCCCTCACACCGGAGCGCGGCGAACAATGCAGAGAAGTACGCTTGAGAACATATCCTGGCCCGGGCTCAGTGTGGGAAACATTGAGCCATCCACGAGTGGAGTAGTGAGAAACTAATGCAATCAAAATAACATATATATATATATCCAGAGACTCGATGAGGCAGATCAAATGACAAATCGTATCAATGAAATCGGACGGAGTCATAGTACGTACCTTTCGGACATCACAAGAGACTATGTCGGGAACATTCGGAGTCAAAGTACGTATCAAAACATTTCATAGGACTTATTAGAATATTTAAAATGATTTTTGTTTAGTAGCTAAAACATTCCTTAAGGCCGCTCGAAGACAAATCGTAATTACAAAAGGGGAAAATCGAAATAGTGGGCCCACCTCGGTCAATTGAGGTGGCGGACGTAAATTACATATGTTCAACTTCATAATATCATTTACAAGGATATTGGGACAATCGAAATGCATTTATACAAGTTTTAAAGGTTTAAACAATTTTTCTAACTAATCGCAAAATATTTAGTTCAATTCGACCAATGAAAAAGGGTGTTGTCACGACCCGGCTCAAGCCGTGACTGTACCACCAGTAACCCGACGGACTTACATCAAATCATCAAAATACCACACGATCGGATTTAACAGACATTATTCGGACCGATAATCGGAGACCGACATCATACAAAAGTCGTCCCTAAGCGGTCGCCGTGTCAAACATCACATCGAATCAAAGTTGAATGTACATCGCCCGCACACACTCATGCAAACGTATGGGCCACATCGGCCATAGTAGCATACGGGGCCGCTTAAGGACGCAAATCGAAATCATATACGACAAACCGAACCACACACAAACTGATCGGACCCACGACCCATAACATGACTACAAAAAAGCCTCTACAAAACGCAATAACCAAACATACGGACATATGACGGGACAAAGGCCCCGCCGTACCCAAACGCAAGAGAGCAAATGCATTATATATATAGGCATATACCAAATGTGGGCTCCTGGATCGAGGAGCACTCCAAAGCGGAATAGGGTAGCCTAAACCGAGAAGTCACCCACCCGAGCGCCCGTACCGCGCGGTATGAAACGCAGCTTCACGTAAGCGGGGTCGCACGAGAAAGTACGAGTATGTAAAGCGGAAGGTACAAGAATCCAAATCATAACGGGAGTGAGGATACAACAAATACAAAAGTAATCCAAACTCGTGCGGAACGCAAATATACAAAATGCAAATAAAAATCGTGCATAAGGCTCAGGAACGTGGTCACCCCCCTGACGCTGGTGCCACAACACATCATACTCCAGAAGTTTTCAAATCTCCGTACAGCTCCGAACAAATCATAATATCACACACATCACATCATCAAACATAACAGAAGCCATATCACATCATAACACCATAGACGGTAACCGCCCTATGGCGAGGCCTCTAAACCGTAACACATCATACCGCCGAATATGTCATAGAGCGCATGATCACAAAACCGGCCCGGTACCGGCGAACGAAATCATAATAATCGGCACGAACAGAGTAAAGTGTAAATCATATGCATATTAAAGTAAACTCCAAAATCGACACATAATTTCATATACAAATACATTAGTATCGAAAGCTCAAAGCGAGTATCAAATAAATCGAAATTAGTGTACAAAGGTTGCGGACTTTTAGTATCAATTTTTCGAAAAACATATCGTAAGTTATTCTCGAAAATATAGTAGCGCTCATAGTGATGAGCGTTCAAATAACATAATAAGACATTCGAACGGACCTTAGAATCATAAGCAAACACTTCCTTTTCATATCGTACGAAATGAGTCGAAACAACCAAGTAAAGGAAGTCTCGGGACTTGCGGGCCCACCTTGGGTCAAGCCGGGGCGGCGAACATAAATTGCAAACATTTGGCTCCATAAAGTTATCCGTGGAAGTTTCGGAGTGATTCGGAGCCATTTACAAAAGATACGGGGGTTTATATACTCTTATGTCCAAAGATAAGCATTATGAATCAATTACGCTGAATGAATAGTAGCCAAAATCAAAATCGGATTTCTAGGAGCAGAATCATCCCCGAGGTTCCGTTTTCGGCCTAGTAGGTCTAAGACATGCCATATGGAGAATAGGTAAGCTTTACATACCTTGCGGACGTCTTATGCTCGTCCAATCTCAATTCCCGTTTCGTCAGAAATTTGCAAATGGTCACCTTTGCCAGTTACTATTCATGCAAGTTAACATTTCAACTTTGGTTAAGTATTTGGCTACCGAAATTTCGCAAAGACTTCCCTATAAATACAACACCCCCGAGATTCAACTCGGCTCCAAACAACCAACAATAACCAACAACAACCACAACAAATCACAATATAATGCCATTAACCTACTTTCCGACTTCACACTTATCATCCAATATCATTATTCTCACATTTTTCGACAAAAATATTCATATCACGTTTTCAACTTCCGAATTCATTAACAACAACCATAATTCACCTTCACAATCTTACATCTAAGATCTTAATTACATTATATAAAAATTATATAAAAATCTCATAACAACATACAACCAACTTTCATGCTAACTTAATTCATTAAACCTTTCTTTTCATCACAAACATCATAACAACACAACTAACAACTATATAAAATTTAATTCATTTTCCTCACCATAACAACATCACATACTTGCACACACCACAATTCTTCAACACATCCAAATTTCCATTTCCAATACAATTCCATAATATCCACAACTAGAATACTACAAAAATTCAACATCACCATGCCTACATAACCATATATATACACGGCCATACACACACACACACACGCACACACACACACACATCATAATTCCATAATCTTCATACAATTCTAACCATTTTAACATGTGAACCTATTCATAACATAAAGAATAAGAATTCTTACCTTTTTCTTCAAATTTCCACTTCCCAAACGGAGTTCTTTCTCCAAACCAATTATACCATGTCAAGAGTAGCTTGAACTTGTCACTAATTCAAGAAGAACAAGATTTTTAAATCAAGGATTTAAAGGCTCAAGAATTTTTTTTCTTTTTTCCTTTTTATTCTCCATGGAGCCGAAAGCTCCATTTTTTTTTTTCTCTTGATTTTTCTTTTTGCTTTCTTGAAATTTCTAAGGATAATAGGCCATTTATAATAATTTATCACATGGGAAATTTAATTAATTGTGGGTTTGGGCCATGAGTTTGGGCTCCCTTTCAAAATTGGGCCTAATTTTATTTTTTTTTTTTTAAGCCCAATTCAATGAATCATCTTTCATAAATTCATGAAACAAATTTTCAAAATTCCGATTTTGCCCTTAACCGTCTTTGATAATTCCGCACCAATGTTTCCATAGCCGACATATTCATACTAAAAAAAATCCAAATGTGGCCTTATTTCTTACAAACAAAAGATTATTCCAAACTTTCCAAATATGCAAAAATGCCGGATGTAACATCCTCCCCCCCCTTAGAACATTCGTCCTCGAATGTTAAATTAGCCTTATAGGTCTGAAAAGAAAACTCCTCGGGGGGGGGGGGGGTTCTCTTGCCAACCACATACTCGTATTTAGTCAGAGCACTTGTGAGAGCATTTCTTTTCCAACTTTTTCCATCATTCCCTCGATATTACCGCATTAGGGTCGCTCGAAATCTTTATTAGTCCAAAGGTTTGCATAATCTTAAATAGGACATATGACGAACAGAATCCTTATCAGAACCAGAAGATCAGACGGATGTCGGACAAAGCCAGATCCAGAATCAGAGGTACAAAAGTACAACAGGCAGAAGCATAATCTGACGTTATCTCAAGCATTCGTAATCGTAACCGTACGCACGGGAGCATATCGGACAAACCCATCATCAGAGTCAGACGTATCGAACTTTATCGGATAGGTCCGTAGTCGAGTCAGACGTATGGAAGTAAACCGGACAGATCCGTGATCGGAGTCAGACGTACAGAAATATATCGGACAAATTTGCCGTCAAAATCGGACGTACAAAAGTATATCGGACAAAACGTATTCAGATTCGAACGTACAGAAGCACAGCAGACAAATCCATACTCCGACGTCATATCAAACAGGTTCATAACCAAATCCAAACGTGCCAAAGTATATCGAACAGACCGTAATCAGAATCACACATACGAAAGTATATCAGACAGACTTGCAACCAGAATCAGACGTACGGAGCTTCGTTTTACGTATTCGTAACCAGAGTTAGGCGTACAGAGGTATATCAAACAGATTCGTAATCAGAGTCAGACGTACAGAGGTACATCAGATAGAGGCGTAATCGAATTCGGAGATGCAGAGGCATAATAGACAAAGTTTCATCGAAATCGGAGGTGTAGAAGTATGGCATACAAAATCTCGATCAAAGTCAGACCACCTTTCACTAATGCTTCGGGGTTTACGGAAGTTCCCTTGCTAACGTTTCCTTGCTCACTTGGATTTTTGTGCCCCGAATTATTTCATCAAAACATTCGATAGGCTACAGAGATTGAGTTTATATACTTACCATCATTGTCTTATCGCAAAAAGGTCATTACCACATATCCATTCGCAATGTTTTCGAATTCTCATTCGAACCCTTTTCCTAATTTCTTCTAACTCGATCTAGGTATCGCAACATAATTTGTAAGTCAAAGATCCCCAAACAACATCCTTTCTACACATATCTTTTCCTTGACCAATATGGTCGCCAAACAACAATCATACATATCCATATACACCATCTTATTTAAACTACAAACATTCCCAAATGCTTATTTACAAACTTCGTTCGTCACACTTCCACATCAACGTAGGGTAAGGTCCTACACACACATACATATTTATTACCATTCTACTTACAAACATTCTCAGCCACTTTCCAAATTCGCTCTAAATCCCGAGCGATCTTGCACTTTCTGCCTTGCACCCACTTCGTTGCTTCAGTCTGCGCGACTTCTGCAAGGGTGCTAGCTACTTCACGCACTTCCTTTTCCTTAGGTTACCCCAAATTTTCCCATTTACTTCTTATACCTTCAATTGTGAAATTTTCTTGACGAACTTCCTGGGGGTCACCCATCCCAGGATTGCTCTGGTCTCAGCACGCTTAACTTCAAAACTTTCATGCGTTCTGATGCGTTATCGCTAATATAACTACGTCAATTGCCCCACACGACCTTTGTCACGTAATTTAGGGCAGGTCGGGGTCTTACTGAATTTTCAAAAATTTTTCGTAGCGGGTCCCAATTACACCTTTTAAAGAGATCTGTTCATATTTCTAACTGTACAATCATCAATTCTCTCCCGTTCACATACATATCATTCCTTTTCATCCTGGTCTCCTTAACTGCCACTGACAATGAAAACGTTTCATTCACCATTATTTAGAACCATTAAGACATCGGCTTTCCCTTTCTTTCAATTTTCAACCTTACGTTACAATCGTGCTTCAAATTCCTTACCCAAGATTCGTCCTTCATACCATTGCTTACCGCGTACGGTGTAGCTTCCGACATCATCGGACACTATCTTACGTCGATACCGTTCCCACCGAAATCAAAAGTTAGTAAAAGGAATTCATTTCTGCGCCGGCTCTATCGCACGATCTAAGATCCAAAGAAAGGTAACATCCTAAATGTCCCGTAGCCTCCTGTTTATAGATGTGGTGCACAACACACCGATAAACAAGACTCTACGAGACACGGCACCGTAGACATTCCGAGGACTGACCGCTCTGATACCACTTTTGTCACGACCCAGCTCCGTGGGCCGCGACTGGTGCCCTACTCAGGCACCCGAACAGACTTACAAATCAAAACATCAAAATACCACATGATCGGATTTAAGAGACATTATTCGTACCGATAATCGAAAACTGACATCATACAAATGCTGTCCTAAGCGGTCGCCCGTGTCAAACATCACATCGGAATCAAGGTTGGCGGAATGTACATCGCCCAGACACACTCATGCAAACAGATGGGCCATATCGGCCATAGTAGCAACGGGCCGCTTAAGGACGCAAATCGAAATCATATACAAACAAACCGGGACCACATACAAACAGACTGGACCCACGACCCACAAACATGACTACAGGCCTCTACAAACAGAACAGACATACGAACATATGACGGGACAGGGCCCCGCCGTACCCAGACAGTAGCAAATATACAGAATATCCAAGGCAGAGCATATATACCAATGTGGGCTCCGGATCGAGGGGAGCACTCCAAAGTAGCAGAATAGGTAACCTAAACCGGGGAGTCACCCAACCGAGCGCCTGTACCTGCGCGGCATGAAACGCAGCCCCCACAGAAAGGGGGTCAGTACGGAAAAAGTACTGAGTATGTAAAGCAGAAGGTACAGTAGTCCAAATCATAACTGGAGTCAGAGGATACAGAAACAAATACAAAAGTAACAGACCAAACCTGTGCGGAACGCGAATATACAAAATGCAAACAGAAATCATGCATAAGGCTCAGGAACGTGGTCACCCCCTGACGCTGGTGCCACAACACATCATACTCCGTGTTTTCAAATCTCCGTACATCTCCGAACACATCATAATATCACACACATCAAATCATCGTAACATCGATGCCATATCACATCATAACACCATAAACGGTAACCGGCCCTATGGCGAGGTCTCGGAAACCGTAACACATCATACTGCCGAATGTGTCGCAAAGCGCACGATCACAAAGCCGGCCCGGGTACCGGCGAACGAAATCATAATAGTCGGCACGAGCAGAGTAGTGCAGAAATCATATGCATTTTAAAAGTAATTTCCAAAACTCGGCACATAATTTCATATACGGACATATTAGGAGCAGAAGGCCCAAAATGAGTTTCGAATTGATCGAATTTAATATACAAAAGTCGCGGACTTTTAAATTATCAATTTTTCTCAAAAACACATCGTAGATCATTTTCAGAAAGATTTTAGCATCATTCGTAGTAATGAGCTTTCAAATATCATTATCGGACATTTCAAACGGACCTTATCGTCATAGACAAACACTTTTGTTTCATATCGTACGAGAATGGGCCAAACTAACCAAATAAGGGAAGTCTCGGGACTTGCGGGCCCACCTCGGGTCAAGTCGGGGCGGCGAACATAAATTGCAAACATTTGGCTCCATAAAGTTATCCGTGGAAGTTTCGGAGTGATTCGGAGCCATTTACAAAAGATACGGGGGTTATATACTCTTGTGTCCAAAGATAAGCATTATGAATCAATTACGCTGAATGAATAGTAGCCAAAATCAAAATCGGATTTCTAGGAGTAGAATCATTCCCGAGGTTCCGTTTTCGGCCTAGTAGGTCTAAGATATGCCATATGGAGAATAGGTAAGCTTTACATACCTTGCGGGCGTCTTATGCTCGTCCAATCTCAATTCCCGTTTCGTCAGAAATCTGCAAATGGTCACCTTTGCCAGTTACTATTCACGCAAGTTAACATTTCAACTTTGGGTAAGTATTTGGCTACCGAAATTTCGGCAAAGACTTCCCCTATAAATACAACACCCCCGAGATTCAACTCGGCTCAAAACAACCAACAACAACCCAACAACAACATCAATAACATTAACAATCACAACATAACACAACTAGTCAACTTTCCGACCTAATGCATTAGTTTCCATTCCGACTTCACACTTCCAACTTCATGTCTACGTTCTCATATTTATTTACTAATCCAAAACCATTCAAATACAAATTGGACATATTTCTCATATTCCATAAAATGTACAAAGTTTCCATCAAACCATAACTCCTCCAAAACTTTCAATTCTCAACATGCATATTCATAACATTCTTCCATCTCCCAATTTCATAAATCATAACCACAATTCACATCTAAGATCTTACTTTCATCATTATATAAAAATTATATCAAATTCACATAGATTCTCATAACAACATACAACCAACTTTCAAGCTAACTTAATTCATTAAACCTTCCTTTACATCACGAAGGCAACAACAACATAATTAACATACTAAATAAATTTAATTCATCTTCCCCCACCAAAGCAACATCACACGGCCACACATACTTGCACACACCACACGGCCTCATGCACACACAACACAATTTCCATAATTCTCATTCCATTCCAACCATAACCACAAGTAGATTACAATACAAAATTCAATTCATCATAGCCATGCAACACATATATATACACGGCCATACACACCTTTCACACACACCATGCACACACACACACACATCATAATTCCATAATCTTCATGCCACTCTAACCACTATAACATGTGAACCTATTCCATAACATAAAACATAGAATTCTTACCTTTTTCTTCAAATTTCCACTTGCCAACACAAGCACTTTCTTACCAAAAATTCTATTCCATGTTGAAGAGTAGCTTGAACTTGGTAGGAATTCAACAAGAGATGAATTTTTAAACCAAGGATTTAGGCTCAAGAATTTTTTTTTTTCTTTTTCTCTTTCTCCCTTTCTTGGCCGATTGGCTTCTTTCTTTTTTTTTTGTTTTCTTTTAATTTCTTGAACCTTCTATGATAAGGATGACATATATATAATATGATCCTTATAATAATTTATCACATGGGAATTGTTTTAACCCATGGGCTTGGCCAACCCTATGGCCGGTTGGGCTCCCTTTTCTTGGGCCTCATTTTATCATTTTATTCTTTAAGCCCAATTCATCATGAATCATCTTTCATAAATTCCCGAAACAAATTTTCAAAATTTCAATTTTGCCCTTAGGCCTTCCTCGATGATTCCGCACTAATGTTTCCATAGCCGACATATTCATACTAGTAAGATCCAAATATGGCCTTATTTCTTACAAGCAAAAATTATTCCAAGCTTTCCAAATGTGCAAAAATGCCGGATATAACATCCTCCCCCCCTTTAGAACATTCGTCCTCGAATGTTAAATTAGCCTTATAAGTCTGAAAAGAAAACTCCTCAGGGGGGGGGGGGGGGTCTCTTGCCAACCACATACTCGTATTTAGTCAGAGCACTTGTGAGGGCATTTCTTTTCCAACTCCTTCCATCATTCCCTGATATTACCGCATTAGGGCTGCTCGAAATCTTTATTAGTCCAGCGGGTTGCATAATCTTAAATAGGACGTATGACGAACAGAATCTTTATCAGAACCAGAAGATCAGACGGATGTCGGACAAGGCCAAATCCAGAATCAGAGGTACAAAAGTACAACAGGCAGAAGCATAATCTGACGTTATCTTAAGCAGATTCGTAATCAGAACCAGACGCACAGGAGCATATCGGACAAACCCATCATCAGAGTCAGTCGTACTGAACTTTATCGGATAGGTCCGTAGTCAGAGTCAGACGTATGGAAGTAAACCGGACAGATCCGTGATCGGAGTCAGACGTACAGAAATATATCGGACAAATTTGCCGTCAAAATCGGACGTACAAAAGTATATCGGACAAAACGTATTCAGATTCGAACGTACAGAAGCACAGCAGACAAATCCATACTCCGACGTCATATCAAACAGGTTCATAACCAAATCCAAACGTGCCAGAGTATATCGAACAGACCGTAATCAGAATCACACATACGAAAGTATATCAGACAGACTTGCAACCAGAATCAGACGTACGGAGCTTCGTCGGACAGATTCGTAACCAGAGTTAGGCGTACAGAGGTATATAAAACAGATTCGTAATCAGAGTCAGACGTACAGAGGTACATCAGATAGAGGCGTAATCGAATTCGGAGATGCAGAGGCATAATAAACAAAGTTTCATCGAAATCGGAGGTGTAGAAGTATGGCATACAAAATCTCGATCAAAGTCAGACCACCTTTCACTAATGCTTCGGGGTTTACGGAAGTTCCCTTGCTAGCGTTTCCTTGCTCACTTGGATTTTTGTGCCCCGAATTATTTCATCAAAACATTCGATAGGCTACAGCAATTGAGTTTATATACTTACCATCATTGTCTTATCGCAAAAAGGTCATTACCACATATCCATTCGCAATGTTTTCGAATTCTCATTCGAACCCTTTTCCTAATTTCTTCTAACTCGATCTAGGTATCGCAACATAATTTGTAAGTCAAAGATCCCCGAACAACACCCTTTCTACACATATCTTTTCCTTGACCAATATGGTCGCCAATGAACAATCATACATATCCATATACACCATCTTACCTACAAACATTCCCAAATGCTTATTTACAAACTCGTTCGTCACACTTCCACATCAGGGGTAAGGTCCTACACACACATACATATTTATTACCATTCTACTTACAAACATTCTCAGCCACTTTCCAAATTCGCTCTAAATCCCGAGCGATCTTGCACTTTCTGCCTTGCACCCACTTCGTTGCTTCAGTCCCTCATACGACTTACGCAAGAGTGCTAGCTACTTCACGCACTTCCTTTTCCTTAGGTTACCCCAAATTTTCCCATTTACTTCTTATACCTTCAATTGTGAAATTTTCTTGACGAACTTCCCGAGGGTCACCCATCCCGATTGCTTCGGTCTCGGCACGCTTAACTTCAAAACTTTCATGCGTTCGATGCGTTATCGCTAATATAACTACGTCAATTGCCCCACACGACCTTTGTCACGTAATTTAGGGCAGGTCGGGGTCTTACTGAATTTTCGAAAATTTTTCGTAGCGGGTCCCACCCTGCTTTTAAAGAGATCTGTTCATATTTCTAACTGTACAATCATCAATTCACTCCCGTTCACATACATATCATTCCTTTTCATCCTGGTCTCCTTAACTGCCACTGACAATGAAAACGTTTCATTCACCATTATTTAGAACCATTAAGACATCGGCTTTTCCTTTCCCTTTCAATTTTTCAACCTTACGTTACAATCGTGCTTCAAATTCCTTACCCAGCATTCGTCCTTCATACCATTGCTTACCTGCGTACGGTGTAGCTTCCGACATCATCAGACACTATCTTACGTCGATACCGTTCCCCAGCTGAAATCAAAAGTTAGTAAAAGGAATTCATTTCCTGCAGCTGGCTCTATCGCACGATCTAAGATCCAAAGAAAGGTAACATCCTAAATGTCCTGTAGCCTCCTGTTTATAGATGTGGTGCACAACACACCGATAAACAAGACTTCTACGAGACACGGCTTTGTAGACATTCCGAGGACCGACCGCTCGATACCATTTTTGTCACGACCCGGCTCCGTGCCGCGACGGTGCCCTACTCGGCACCCGAACGTACTTACAAATCAAAACATCAAAATACCACATGATCGGATTTAAGAGACATTATTCGTACCGATAATCGAAAATTGACATCATACAAATGCTGTCCCTAGCGGTCGCCCGTGTCAAACATCACATCGGAATCAAGGTTGGCGGAATGTACATCGCCCAGACACACTCATGCAAACAGATGGGCCATATCGGCCATAGTAGCAACGGGCCGCTTAAGGACGCAAATCGAATCATATACAAACAAACCGGGACCACATACGAACAGACGGACCCACGACCCACAAACATGACTACGGCCTCACAAACGAACGGACATACGAACATATGACGGGACGGGCCCCGCCGTGCACCCGGACAATAGCAAATATACAGAATATCCGAGGCAGAGCATATATACCAATGTGGGCTCCGGATCGAGGAGAGCACTCCAAAGTAGCAGAATAGGTAACCTAAACCGGGGAATCACCCAACCGAGCGCCTGTACCTGCGCGGCATGAAACGCAGCCCCCACAGAAAGGGGTTCAGTACGGAAAAAGTACTGAGTATGTAAAGTAGAAGGTACAGTAGTCCAAACCATAACTGGAGTCAGAGGATACAGAAACAAATACAAAAGTAACAGACCAAACCCCGCGCGGAACGCGAATATACAAAATGCAAAAAAATCATGCATAAGGCTCGGGAACGTGGTCACTCCCCGACGCCGGTGCCACAACACATCATACTCCGAAGTTTTCAAATCTCCGTACATCTCCGAACACATCATAATATCACACACATCAAATCATCGAACAGATCAGATGCCATATCACATCATAACACCATAAACGGTAACCGGCCCTATGGCGAGGTCTCGGAAACCGTAACACATCATACTGCCGAATGTGTCGCAAAGCGCACGATCACAAAGCCGGCCCGGGTACCGGCGAACGAAATCATAATAGTCGGCACGAGCGAGTAGTAGTGCAGAAATCATATGCATTTTAAAAGTAATTTCCAAAACTCGGCACATAATTTCATATACGGACATATTAGGAGCAGAAGGCCCAAAATGAGTTTCGAATTGATCGAATTTAATATACAAAAGTCGCGGACTTTTAAATTATCAATTTTTCTCAAAAACACATCGTAGATCATTTTCAGAAAGATTTTAGCATCATTCGTAGTAATGAGCTTTCAAATATCATTATCGGACATTTCAAACGGACCTTATCGTCATAGAGAAACACTTTTGTTTCATATCGTACGAGAATGGGCCAAACTAACCAAATAAGGGAAGTCTCGGGACTTGCGGGCCCACCTCGGGTCAAGTCGAGGCGGCAGACATAAATTGCAAACATTTGGCTCCATAAAGTTATCCGTGGAAGTTTCGGAGTGATTCGGAGCCATTTACAAAAGATACGGGGGTTTATATACTCTTGTGTCCAAAGATAAGCATTATGAATCAATTACGCTGAATGAATAGTAGCCAAAATCAAAATCGGATTTCTAGGAGTAGAATCATTCCCGAGGTTCCGTTTTCGGCCTAGTAGGTCTAAGATATGCCATATGGAGAATAGGTAAGCTTTACATACCTTGCGGGCGTCTTATGCTCGTCCAATCTCAATTCCCGTTTCGTCAGAAATCTGCAAATGGTCACCTTTGCCAGTTACTATTCACGCAAGTTAACATTTCAACTTTGGGTAAGTATTTGGCTACCGAAATTTCGGCAGCACTTCCCCTATAAATACAACACCCCCGAGATTCAACTCGGCTCAAAACAACCAACAACAACCCAACAACAACATCAATAACATTAACAATCACAACATAACACAACTAGTCAACTTTCCGACCTAATGCATTAGTTTCCATTCCGACTTCGCACTTCCAACTTCATGTCTACGTTCTCATATTTATTTACTAATCCAAAACCATTCAAATACAAATTGGACATATTTCTCATATTCCATAAAATGTACAAAGTTTCCATCAAACCATAACTCCTCCAAAACTTTCAATTCTCAACATGCATATTCATAACATTCTTCCATCTCCCAATTTCATAAATCATAACCACAATTCACATCTAAGATCTTACTTTCATCATTATATAAAAATTATATCAAATTCACATAGATTTCTCATAACAACATACAACCAACTTTCAAGCTAACTTAATTCATTAAACCTTCCTTTACATCACGAAGGCAACAACAACATAATTAACACACTAAATAAATTTAATTCATCTTCCCCCACCAAAGCAACATCACACGGCCACACATACTTGCACACACCACACGGCCTCATGCACACACAACACAATTTCCATAATTCTCATTCCATTCCAACCATAACCACAAGTAGATTACAATACAAAATTCAATTCATCATAGCCATGCAACACATATATATATACACGGCCATACACACCTTTCACACACACACATGCACACACACACACACATCATAATTCCATAATCTTCATGCCACTCTAACCACTATAACATGTGAACCTATTCCATAACATAAAACATAGAATTCTTACCTTTTTCTTCAAATTTCCACTTGCCAACACAAGCACTTTCTTACCAAAAATTCTATTCCATGTTGAAGAGTAGCTTGAACTTGGTAGGAATTCAACAAGAGATGAATTTTTAAACCAAGGATTTAGGCTCAAGAATTTTTTTTTCTTTTTCTCTTTCTCCCTTTCTTGGCCGATTGGCTTCTTTCTTTTTTTTTCTCTTGTTTTCTTTTAATTTCTTGAACCTTCTATGATAAGGATGACATATATATAATATGATCCTTATAATAATTTATCACATGGGAATTGTTTTAACCCATGGGCTTGGCCAACCCTATGGCCGGTTGGGCTCCCTTTTCTTGGGCCTCATTTTATCATTTTATTCTTTAAGCCCAATTCATCATGAATCATCTTTCATAAATTCCCGAAACAAATTTTCAAAATTTCAATTTTGCCCTTAGGCCTTCCTCGATGATTCCGCACTAATGTTTCCATAGCCGACATATTCATACTAGTAAGATCCAAATATGGCCTTATTTCTTACAAGCAAAAATTATTCCAAGCTTTCCAAATGTGCAAAAATGCCGGATATAACACTGGCTATGGTAATTGCTCACCCGGAGGTAGATTGGGTGACTCAACAGAGCCCGAAGATTGTCAAGGGTTCACTCAATAAGGAAGCTCGATTCTGGTGACACCTGATGAGGTACAGACTGTTAGTGACCCAGAATGATAATACAATCACAGTTGCTCATGCAATCGGCATTGCAGCGATAATGAGTCGGTATCTAGTGAACATGGGGCGTATGATAGCGGATGAAATTCGACGGCGAACACCCCAGCCTATGACCTCATTGGCATTCCCGTGCCTTATTACGAAGTTGTGCAGACAAGCTCAGGTTGTCGGCATTCCAGATCGGGGCCAATGTATCAAAAATAAAAAGTTTGGTGATTGGCGAAAAGGTAAAAAGGGGGATGCACCGGAGTTATTTGTGGTCCCATCTGCGGCAAATATAGAGGCTCCACCCGAGTCAGAGTCTGGGGCCATGGGAGATACTATTGCTACTGATCCGGCGATGCCTGAGGCGGGTGGCACCGCTGCTACAGCTCAGGCCCATGCCAATGATCCTAGTTCTTAGGTAGTTGAGGGAATTGCTGGTACCACTGCCGCTACTGATCCGCCACCACCTCCCGACCCTGCCCCCGCCAATTCTGCGGGTCCTACCACTTCAGTTGCCCTACCTCCTGCAGCACAATCAGCGGTTGATTTGTTTACATTTTTGAGAGCGAGTTACCGAGAGTTACCTTCAAGACATTAAAGGCTGAAAAACAAATTGAGGTAATCATGCTGCAACTTAAGCCCCAAATAACTAAAAAAATTAGCATTGCCAAGAGAGAACTTCGGGAGGAATATGCTCAGTCTCGCGAGGTTTTCCAATCACGATTGGATGGGTTTGAGACGAGGTTGTTTGCTTTGGAGCGATCGAAAATCGGGGGCGGTTCGGCTACATTTCATACGGAATTGGAGACACTTAAGGCCGAATGGATGCGGCGAAGGCGCGCGAGCGAGTAGAGGACCTTGTTTTGGCACCGCCCACTAACTTGGATATTGATATCCCGATCAAAACCCGGCTCGACTGCGAGAAAGAAGGAGAGGAACGAGATAAGGCGTGGGGAAAACGGCCACTAGATGCCGTAGTTGAGAATGTGAATAAGAGTAACAAGAGGCTGCACAAATTGAAGGAGAAGATGGTGCAAGCCGCTGCCTTGAATTCACTGGGCGACAACTATCCAGATCCAATGGGCGCGTCGGGCAGCCAGCCCCGAGAAGCAACACCTAATATTGCTGCGTCTGAGGCAGCACAATCCCGAGTCGAGGAACATAGCGCCTAGGGCGCCCAGGTATCCTTCACCATTTTTACTATTGTACCTAGAGTCGATGCATTAGGGACATTGCATGATCTTCAGTTGGGGGTGGGGGTACATGATCAGGTTGTTTGTTGTACATATTTGTGTAGGAACCCCCTCGGCTTTTCTTTGCCAGAGTTCTTTTCCTGAGGGGCTTTATTTTGTTGAAACTGGCATGTTTAGGATGTCGTTTAGGTTGAGTAGAGTAGTTTGGACTTAGTTGGTATTGTTCTGTAACTAATGGCATGTTGTGATCATGTGATGAAAATGTTGGACCCTTCGAAATTTTGAAAAATGCATACTTAGAACAATTATTGGTTGACATGATTGATTCTTTATATGACATTATGATTGTTGGGGTGTTGTGTGCGATAAATGACTACTTAGGAGGTCACAATTGTGAAAATAATTGTCCTTATGCCAATGTGTGTGTGAGTTGTTAGTTTAGTTCTGTTTATGCATGTATAATTTAGAACTTGCCCGGTTGGTCGTGTTTGAAATCCAAAAGTTAGTTTGGTTGTGAGATGATCTTAGGCTTTCTTTGTATAACTAGTCACTATGCCTATATAAGCCTCACTAAAGAAGTGAAAATGTCCCTAGTTCCCTTTTTGAGCCTTTTGACCTTTTTCTTGGCTAGCCAATTATGAAACCTTACCCTGTGTACAATTAATCCATCTTCGCACCCGTTCCCTCCTTGATGCTACTAGATAGATGAGGCAAAATGCCTAAGTTGGGGGTGAATTAAATGTGGAGTAGATGTTAAAAACATAAGTTGGGGGTTGTGGAGTTTGCTAGTGTGAATTCGATGTGGTAGTTGCATATATATAAAACAAAAAAAAAAAAAAACTGTAACACCAAAAAGATTTGCAAGTTGGATAGGAATAAAACCACATCGAGGGCGAAACTTGAAAGAAAATAAAGGGGTTGGAAAGAAAAGAGGTTAACTAAGGTGAAGAGATGTTGTAGTGTTCAAGGAGGGGGAAGTCACTAATATCCAAAAAGTATCCTACCCGTCCCTAAGCTTACATTACAAGCCAGAACAAGTCCTAATGTGATCACAACCGAACGAGCCTAAGGTGAAAACATAGAAAATAAGGGAAAGGTTATGGTATTTGCATGTGTAGATATGAAATTCTTTGTGAGTGTGAGTGTTGTTCTCTTCTCGTTTGTCTTCGTCCCATTCTTATTATATATATATGTGTTGGGACATTCTTTGGTCTATGTGAGGGCATAAGGATGGAACTCGAGCAAATTGAAGTGACTGCCTAATGTAGCGTTTGTGTGCATCATAATATGCTCAATAAGGTGATGTCATCCATTGAAGCTTCATTGTTAGTCATAGCGTTCTTGGGGTGTGTATATCGTTTGACAATCGAAAACGGGAGGGGGAGGGGGGGCTCCTTGGAAGAAAAACATGCATGCCGGTAGTTCAGAGTCAAAACCAATGTAGACACTATTACTCTATGATATCTAGATGTTAGTTGAGTCCTAGTTGCGTCTACTACTTGCTTGAGGACAAGCAAAGACTTTAAGTTGGGGATGTTGATGTGCCGGGAAATTATGGCACATTTGATACTCTTTTACGAGAAGTTTTACTTGTTTTTAGGCAAGTATGTGTTGTTTTGATGTGTTTTTGACATGTTTCAGGTAAATCGGGAAGTTCGGGTTCAAGGAGTAGAAGTTACAGAAAAATTGCACTGAAGCTTGATTTTCACGGTCCATAGAAAGTTTCACGGACCGTAATTCTGGTCATACAAAAGGTGGCAACGTAACGAAATGTCACAAGATAGATGCTTGAACCACGGACACTTATACGGACCGTACAATATTGTACGGCCATATAGTAGATGTGACGATGTTGGAAGATGCTTCACGAAAGGTGATTGTACGAGCCGTATAACATTATATGGACCGTGGAAGTCCAGTTCGTATTATTCTCTGCAGACACTGGATGAAGGCCGTAGAAGTCTTGTACGGTCTGTGGAAAGTTGTACGGACCGTATATGTACCGCCTGGGACTTAAGTCCAAATTCTGTAATTTTACGTTTTTGAAACCTATAAATAGTCCATTGTAGGGTTTTAATTATCATCAGTTATCATCTTTTATCTCTTGACTTAGAACATTAAATACTCTCTAGTTTTTGAAGGTTCAAATATCAATTCAAGTATTATCAATTCCTCTCTTCTTCCAAAGTAAGCAACTATGAATTCTTCAATTTCTTATTTCTTGTTCTTTGTCATGAGTAGCTAAATTCCTTTACTAGGGTTGTGAATCCAATGATGGGTGTCTTGTGATTGGGTTTGTGATTGATATACATATAAGTACGAAGAATTTACTTGGCAAAAGTCAAAAATTTGGGATAGTAACTCAAATACTAAAAAATTAAGTGCATTCATATAATGATCCATTAAAAGCAAGATCAATGCCCATGATCATCCTCTCGTTTTTCTTACTAACCAAAATTTTCCTAAAAAAATTTGGGCGAGTTTCCGCACAACCAAAATTTTCCCGTAAAATACCAACAAAGGCCACACGGGGCCAACATATCCATATACACATATATAGGCGAGCCGACAAGGCCGCCGCGTGAATAAACCGCCCAAACATACAATACGTGCATATAGGCATACGTATATAGCCACACCCACGACATGTCTACGTACCTCTACACGAGTAACAAAGTCATATGACGGGACGGGGCCCCGCCGCACCCCGAACAAATATACATGAATGTAACAAAAGACGTACCAAAATCTGGGCTCCGGACAAGGGAGCTCTTCAAGATAGCTGAACAGGGACCCTAAGCTGGCGGCTCACTCAAACGAGTACCTGTACCTGCGCGGCATGAAACGCAGCCCCCGAAGAAAGGGGGTCAGTACGGAATATGTACTGAGTATGTAAGGCAGGGAATACATAAACAGAATCAAAACCAGAATAAGGGTTAAGGAAATAAACATAGAAACTGGAAAAGCATAATTAACCTTTTTAACCGTTTGTCCCGCATAAACATATGTCAATAAGCCAAACCGTATCATCACACATACATTATATGCATATCACTTACCTAAGTCATATATGAAATTCAGAAAAAAATAAATATAATGATCAGAATGTCAGCATGCTTACTTTATAAACATAAATCATGAATGTCAAAAACATATGTCATATATGGTCCATGATAGGACCCGGCGGACGGAACGTGGTCGCCCCTCCTGCCTTGGGCGCCACAACTCATCATACTTCGGAAGTTTTGTATATTCTCCGAACGTCTCCTCCAAATCGCATCATAATGCAGAATCATATCGCATCTCAGAACCATGTCATATTTCAGAACTCATCATACCTCATATCATTGTATATATATTAGAATCAGATCATATTTCAGGCGCTCATCATACTTCGGAATCTCATCATACTTCAAATTGTGCGCACGAACATAACCGGCCCGGGACTCGGCGAAGGAGGTAACAATAATATGCACGAGCAGAATCGTAGGAATCATGTACAATGCACAAATCTCATAAATCATATGCAGCATAAACATTTACCAAAATTTAGTAAATTAATCAAAACAAACTATTATTTACGGATTAGGGTCATAGTCTAATCAAACTTTGGAAATCACAATTACATATCGAAGTCATATGCGTAACAATCCGTATTTAAAATGCATACAAATCATAATTCTAAACTTACTAAATAAGTAGGGAATCCATGCTCGGAGATCAAGGTGAAAATAATACTAAATTTTTCTTGAAGGTCATTAGGGGAAGTCATAAAGAGCTGCGGGCCCCACGGACGGGTGCCGACCCCCATCCGAGCCCGACTACGAGGGTTAGGGGAGAGTTAGGCCTTATGAACTTACATATTATGTTTTGGGGCGTTCCGAGCTCGTATGCAAAAGTTACGGACGTTTGAAGTTCGGGACCTCTTTGTAGTCAAAATTTTCATAAGTCTTTGAAAACTCATTTATTTGAAAGCTTAATAACCTTACATTGAACACATTAAAGAATATATCTTTAGGATCAAACAAGTACGTATCTAAGCTCGGATTTAAGAACGGAATAACCCCGAGACGCGGGTCATAGCCTAATAGCACTAAGACATGCCAAAGGAAAGAAAGCGACGCCTTACATACCTTGTCCGCTCGCAAGCTAAGTCAAGCCTCAACTCTCGGATACGCCAAGATCTACATAACGCCAAATATATTAACATTAGCCATAAGCCTTTAGGCATTCCATTTCAAACGGACATTAAATTCTACCGAAATTTCGGCAGCACTTCCCCTGTAAATACACCAACCCCGAGATTTCAACTCGGCTAATTTCAGCAACAACCAAACCAACAACCAAGCTACAACATCAACAATCAATTCAAAAGTGTATTCTAACATTAATGGTTCTTTCTACATAACTTCGACAACATTCATAATATTCCAACAACATTCAACAACACTCATAACATACTTTCTTTAACTGCTTACGATCAAACTAATATCAATGTTTACACACTCGATTACTAATCCAAAGCCATCCAAACAATATTCAAGAACATTTTCAACAATTCGCACAATTCTCCAAACAACTCAAACTATACTCCAACTCACCCGAATTTGTCTCCAAACCCAAAAACAACACCAAACACATTCTTATCTTCCAAATTCATGATTTATACCATTAAGCCACACACTAACAATGCAATATTCGTAAATGCAAAAATTACATAAAATTCGCATAAACTTCCAAATCATCTCTTAACCAACATAACATTATTCTAAGTCATTAAACTTGCATCTCTCATTATAAAATCCATGACGACAACAACTAAAACGCTAACGACGATTTGTTAATTCACAACTACACTAAGGGGACCTATTCGGCCAACACCACTTCCACTCACAAAAATTATTTTCATTCTTTTCTTCACTCTACAACCATCAAGACATGCTAATTAGAATTTATTCATCACCTTTAACACAATATACATACACACGGCCAAACCTATATATACAACCTTGACTCCAACTTAATTTCTATCATAAATTTCTTCCTTTTTATCATGCTACAACACATATGAACCATTCATAACACATGAAACAAGATTAAAACTCACCTTTCTTCTTCAACTTCTTTAACTTGACCAAAGTTGGTAGATGGAGAAAACAAGCAATCCAACGCTCCAAACAACACTTCCACGTTATTGAGCACCCTTGAATTAGCAACTTTGCTTGAAGAATTAATTTTTTTGATGGCTAGAAATTGATCTTGAATTTCTTGGGAGGTGGCCGAATACTCCTCTCTCTTGCTTCTCCAATTTTTTTCTTGATTGTTCTTGAATTTTCTAAGTCTTGTAGTGTAAATAAAGATGACCAAGTCATCTTTTAGTAGCTATATTTCACCATCCATGTGGCCATGGCCCACACCCAAGGTGGCCGGCCACATGGTGTTTTTATTTCTTTTTTTTTTTTTGAATTTTTCAACTTTCCAAAAATGGCATACTTACTAAAAATGGAAAAATTTCCTCCAAGTATTTCCTTAACATTTCCATACCATTAAAATCATACACAACGTAAGCCTTTAAGACAAACAAAAGTCTATTCTCGGGATAGTCTTGTCCTTGACTAATCAAGATTGACTCGTGTTTTCCCGACATACGAAATACGGGATATAACATCCTTCCCCCCTTTAGAACATTCGTCCTCGAATGTTCAACTAGCCTTATAAAGTCGGGTAAGTATCTCGGGGTTTTCTTTATTGCCATAGTATACAATCTCATTTACCGATGATACTTCGCCTTTATTTCTTCTTTAGCTTCTCAAGTCATCTTCTTCCCCTTATTATTCCGTCACGACACTTTAAGTAGGCCACGTCTTTAGTGCGTAACATCCTTACCTTATAACAATGTAACAAGGTCCATGACACGTCTCAAGTTAGACTCCTCCTCCTTGTCGACTCTTATTATGCCTTTCGTGGAGCACATAGTTTTGCCCTATTTTGGTAGCCAATTACTCTGACCATCTTGCTTAAACCATTTTATACCCAACTTGTCGCACTTCAGTTGCATTTTCTTGGGTTACTTCTTTGTCTTTAATTCAAACGCTTCTATTATTCCTTCCTTCACTGGCTTTGCACCTTATGAACTTGTCTCGGCAAGGGACCTTACCTGTGGCTCGAGTATCCGTATCCAACATTTTGTAGTGTCGATTGC
The DNA here is from genome assembly GCF_029784015.1 of Lycium ferocissimum. Lineage (NCBI taxonomy): Eukaryota > Viridiplantae > Streptophyta > Magnoliopsida > Solanales > Solanaceae > Lycium > Lycium ferocissimum. The sequence continues at coordinate 139,911 of NW_026718814.1, read as the reverse complement.
CTCTATCCAACAGTTGTATTTCTCGTACCCACTTCCCCCCTTTTGGGGTGTACTTATCATTACTTAATCATACTTGCCCTATATCCATGTCCGCTAATCTCAGTCAAGCAACACTTTTGTGCTGACACTTTAATTCCCGTGCCGTTAACCCTTTCATTTTTCTTCCTGTTTCCATGTATTATTGTATCAACATTTCCTAAGCTTAACTTGTCGTGAAAACAACATCAGCTTGCTTAAAACATTTGTACCAGTTATTTTCTTTTCAATCGAACTTCGTTATCGTATCCGATTAATACCTTCCATATGCCATCACGTTGATTGCCGGAATACATTCACCCGCTAACATAGTCATGCACAGAGTATCACACACTTTCCAGTACACATATACAATTGCCAATATCTCACTTACAAAAGATCCCTCAAACACTACTCCAATCCACCCCAATTCCAAAACTGTGACGCCTCTTCTTTCTTTTCCCCGGTCTAGTCCTCTCCGGCTTATGCGACCTCCTAAAATTTTCGTCTACCCAGTACATTCTAAGTCCCTTTAGACTACTCTAGCTTCCCATTTGCTTCTTTGGCTGAAGCTGTAAGACTTTCAGAAACTTCCCAGGGGGGTCACCCATCCTGGAATTTCCCCCCACTCTAGCACGCTTAACTTCAGACCTTCGATGAAATACGAGGCTCTAACGCCGGTATAATCGCGTTCTCTTCACCGCATGACCTTCGTCACGTAACTTAGAGTAAAGAAAAGTCTTGACAGGTCTCCGAACGCCCTCATGACACAATTACCATTTTGCCCTTCACTCGATTCTACCTATTCACTGTCACCTATGGGTAAAACCATTCTTCGTCTTAGTCTCCCGGGTTCCCAATAGCGACGGACACACCTTAACCGCCGTTATTTATACATACTCAGTTATCGGCTTCTAAATTCCCACCTATTGCTATTTAATAACATTCACACAGTAATTGCACATACATAAAAATATTATAATAAAGGCTCATATACCTGTATCCATATCTGGTGCTGCGTCCTGGTCCTGCCGGCTAGTCAGAGCATATATGCGGTTCGAAGGACCGCTAGAACTGGAGGCTCTGCCACGACCTCTGCCGCGGCCCGCTGGTGCCGGCATACCCTGCCCCGTAGGGCGCATCGCTACAGAAGGAAAAGACGGACTGGCAACTGACTCCGTAAGCTGAGCTGCACCACCCGGGCCACCTCTGTACGGACAATCTCTTATGACATGGCCCTGACGGCCACAAGCAAAACAAGCACCGGTGGCACGGTAGCACTCTCCCGGGTGGTATCCCCCGCAGTGAGAACACTGAGGTATGGGTGGCCTCGACTGGCCGGAACCTCTGTCCCTCTGCGACCCTGAAGCTCTGGAGCTCTGACCAGCTCCCGAATACCCTGTACTGGCCGGCCTCCTATCCGCGAACCGTGGGGGCGTACTCCGGGCTGGCTGGGAGGAATATCTGCTGCGCTGGTGCTGAGGCTGCCTGCCTCGAAAATCTCCAGAATACCCGGCTGACCTAGCCCTCTTGGGCTGGCCCCTGTCATAACTCCTGTCGGGCTGGCGCCCTCGGTGTCGGTCCTCCACGCCCTGGGCATATGCCTGCACCCGTGCAATATCCATGCCGGGCTGGGAGGCCATCGCCATACAGCTGTCTATCAGATAATCATCTAGCCCCATCACAAACTGGTGCACTCTGTCCGTCATGTCAGCCACAATATGAGGTGCGTATCTAGCTAGGGAATCAAACTCCAGGCTGTATTCCCGAACACTTCTACCATCCTGCCTCAGATGTATAAACCTGTGAACCCTGGCGCGTCTGGTCTCTGGAGGTAGGAAATGGGCAAGGAAAGCCTCCACAAACTCATCCCATACAGCTGGGGGAGCCCCCTCACCTCTGGACAGCTCCCATGACTCATACCAGTTGGCTGCTATGTCGTGCAGCCGATACGATGCGAACTCAACAGACTCAGTCTCGGAGGCCCTGACAAGCCGCAGCGTACGCCGCATCTCTCTAATGAACTCCTGAGGATCCTCCTCGGGCTTTGACCCGAAAAACTCCGGCGGATTACAGGTCAAGAAATAACGGGCCCTCTCACTGTCACGCCTATCCGCACGGTCATCCCCTGCTCCGTGCCTCTGGACCTGCCCTGCTACCAGTCTGGTCAATAACTGAACAGCGTCCCTCATAGCCCTGTCCTCCGCCCCTAGCTGAGGAGCTGGAGGCTCGGGCACTCGAACCTCAGGGGCGGGCGGTGGAGCCGCCTCCTGTCCTGCAGCTGCTGCTGCTCTATGCCCCTCTGATGGTGATGGGGTAGCGGAACCGGCCGACAGGGGCGCAATCTCCGGCTCGAACTGAGCGCGGGCCCTAGTAACTCTCTGGGCCCGACTGGTCTCCCCTGCTGCAGTAGACTTGCCCTTCTGGGCAACCGTCGCCTTTCTCGGAGGCATCGCTGAAAATATAGCAATTCGTTAGGGAGGAGTCATCCTGATAATACAGCTCTATCGCACGATCTAAGATCAGAAGGAGGGGATAATATCCTAAATGTCCTGTAGCCTCCTGTTTATAGATGTGGTGCACAACACACCGATAAACAAGACTCTACTAGACACGGCCTGTAGACATTCCGAGGACTAACCGCTCTGATACCACTTTTGTCACGACCCAACCCCGTAGGCCGTGACTAGCGCCCGAACTGGGCACCCGTACGTACCAAAAGTCAAAAAATAGTAACTCAAATACTAAAAAAAATTGGGCAGAGTTTCCTCTGTTTTTCTTACTAACCAAAATTTTCCTGCACACAGAAAATACCAACAAAGGCCACACAGGGCCAACATATCCATATACACATATATAGGCGAGCCGACAAGGCTGCCGCGGTGAATAAACCGCCCAAACATACAATACGTGCATATAGCTGTACAGATATAGCCACACCCACAGACATGTCTACAGACCTCTACACAGAGTAACAAAGTCATATGACGGGACAGGGCCCCGCCGTACCCTGAACAAATATACATGAATGTAACAAAAGACTGTACCAAAATCTGGGCTCCGGACAAGGGAGCTCTTCAAGATAGCTGAACAGGGACCCTAGGCTGGCGGCTCACTCAAACGAGTACCTGTACCTGCGCGGCATGAAACGCAGCCCCCGAAGAAAGGGGGTCAGTACGGAATATGTACTGAGTATGTAAGGGAGAATACATAAACAGAATCAAAACCGGAATAAGGGTTAAGGAAATAAACATAGAAACTGGAAAAGCATAATTAACCTTTTTAACCGTTTGTCCCGCATAAACATATGTCAATAAGCCAAACCGTATCATCACACATACATTATATGCATATCACTTACCGGAAGTCATATATGAAATTCAGAAAATAAATATAATGATCAAATGTCGATGCTTACTTTATAAACATAAATCATGAATGTCAAAAACATATGTCATATATGGTCCATGATAGGACCCGGCGGACGGAACGTGGTCGCCCTCCCGCCTTGGGCGCCACAACTCATCATACTTCGGAAGTTTTGTATATTCTCCGAACGTCTCCTCCAAATCGCATCATAATGCGGAATCATATCGCATCTCGTAACCATGTCATATTTCGTAACTCATCATACCTCATATCATTGTATATATCGTAATCGAGATCATATTTCGTGCGCTCATCATACTTCGGAATCTCATCATACTTCAAATTGCGCGCACGAACATAACCGGCCCGGGACTCGGCGAAGGAGGTAACAATAATATGCACGAGCAGAATCGTAGGAATCATGTACAATGTACAAATCTCATAAATCATATGCAGCATAAACATTTACCAAAATTTAGTAAATTAATCAAAACAAACTATTATTTACAGATTAGGGTCATAGTCTAATCAAACTTCCTTTTGAATGCCTTTCGGGGACATATCAACAAACTTTGGAAATCACAATTACATATCGAAGTCATATGCGTAACAATCCGTATTTAAAATGCATACAAATCATAATTCTAAACTTACTAAATAAGTAGGGAATCCATGCTCGGAGATCAAGGTGAAAATAATACTAAATTTTTCTTAAAGGTCATTAGGGGAAATCATAAAGAGCTGCGGGCCCCACGGACGGGTGCCGACCCCCATCCGAGCCCGACTACGAGGGTTAGGGGAGAGTTAGGCCTTATGAACTTACATATTATGTTTTGGGGCGTTCCGAGCTCGTATGCAAAAGTTACGGACGTTTGAAGTTCGGGACCTCTTTGTAGTCAAAATTTTCATAAGTCTTTGAAAACTCATTTATTTGAAAGCTTAATAACCTTACATTGAACACATTAAAGAATATATCTTTAGGATCAAACAAGTACGTATCTAAGCTCGGATTTAAGAACGGAATAACCCCGAGACGCGGGTCATAGCCTAATAGCACTAAGACATGCCAAAGGAAAGAAAGCGACGCCTTACATACCTTGTCCGCTCGCAAGCTAAGTCAAGCCTCGACTCTCGGATACGCCAAGATCTACATAACGCCAAATATATTAACATTAGCCATAAGCCTTTAGGCATTCCATTTCAAACGGACATTAAATTCTACCGAAATTTCGGCAGCACTTCCCCTGTAAATACACCAACCCCGAGATTTCAACTCGGCTAATTTCAAGAACAACCAAACCAACAACCAAGCTACAACATCAACAATCAATTCAAAAGTGTATTCTAACATTAATGGTTCTTTCTACATAACTTCGACAACATTCATAATATTCCAACAACATTCAACAACACTCATAATATACTTTCTTTAACTGCTTACGATCAAACTAATATCAATGTTTACACACTCGATTACTAATCCAAAGCCATCCAAACAATATTCAAGAACATTTTCAACAATTCGCACAATTCTCCAAACAACTCAAACTATACTCCAACTCACCCGAATTTGTCTCCAAACCCGAAAACAACACCAAACACATTCTTATCTTCCAAATTCATGATTTATACCATTAAGCCATACACTAACAATGCAATATTCGTAAATGCAAAAATTACATAAAATTCGCATAAACTTCCAAATCATCTCTTAACCAACATAACATTATTCTAAGTCGTTAAACTTGCATCTCTCATTATAAAATCCATGACGACAACAACTAAAACGCTAACGACGATTTGTTAATTCACAACTACACTAAGGGGACCTATTCGCCCAACACCACTTCCACTCACAAAAATTATTTTCATTCTTTTCTTCACTCTACAACCATCAAGACATGCTAATTAGAATTTATTCATCACCTTTAACACAATATACATACACACGGCCAAACCTATATATACAACCTTAACTCCAACTTAATTTCTATCATAAATTTCTTCCTTTTTATCATGCTACAACACATATGAACCATTCATAACACATGAAACAAGATTAAAACTCACCTTTCTTCTTCACTTCTTTAACTTGACCAAAGTTGGTAGATGGAGAAAACAAGCAATCCAACGCTCCAAACAACACTTCCACGTTATTGAGCACCCTTGAATTAGCAACTTTGCTTGAAGAATTAATTTTTTTGATGGCTAGAAATTGATCTTGAATTTCTTGGGAGGTGGCCGAATACCCCTCTCTCTTGCTTCTCCAATTTTTTTTTCTTGATTGTTCTTGAGTTTTCTAAGTCTTGTAGTGTAAATAAAGATGACCAAGTCATCTTTTAGTAGCCATATTTCACCATCCATGTGGCCATGGCCCACACCCAAGGTGGCCGGCCACATGGTGTTTTTATTTCTTTTTTTTTTTAATTTTTCAACTTTCCAAAAATGGCATACTTACTAAAAATGGAAAAATTTCCTCCAAGTATTTCCTTAACATTTCCATACCATTAAAATCATACACAACGTAAGCCTTTAAGACAAACAAAAGTCTCTGCTTCATTCTCGGGATAGTCTTGTCCTTGACTAATCAAGATTGACTCGTGTTTTCCCGACATACGAAATACGGGATATAACATCCTTCCCCCCTTTAGAACATTCGTCCTCGAATGTTCAACTAGCCTTATAAAGTCGGGTAAGTATCTCGGGGGTTTTCTTTATTGCCATAGTATACAATCTCATTTACCGATGATACTTCGCCTTTATTTCTTCTTTAGCTTCTCAAGTCATCTTCTTCCCCTTATTATTCCGTCACGACACTTTAAGTAGGCCACGTCTTTAGTGCGTAACATCCTTACCTTATAACAATGTAACAAGGTCCATGACACGTCTCAAGTTAGACTCCTCCTCCTTGTCGACTCTTATTATGCCTTTCGTGGAGCACATAGTTTTGCCCTATTTTGGTAGCCAATTACTCTGACCATCTTGCTTAAACCATTTTATACCCAACTTGTCGCACTTCCTTGCATTTTCTTGGGTTACTTCTTTGTCTTTAATTCAAACGCTTCTATTATTCCTTCCTTCACTGGCTTTGCACCTTATGAACTTGTCTCGGCAAGGAACTTTACCTGTGGCTCGAGTATCCGTATCCAACATTTTGTAGTGTCGATTGCCTCTATCCAACAGTTGTATTTCTCGTACCCACTTCCCCCCTTTTGGGGTGTACTTATCGTTACTTAATCATACTTTCCCTATATCCATGTCCGCTAATCTCAGTCAAGCAACACTTTTGTGCTGACACTTTAATTCCCGTGCCGTTAACCCTTTCATTTTTCTTCCTGTTTCCATGTATTATTGTATCAACATTTCCTAAGCTTAACTTGTCGTGAAAACAACATCGCTTGCTTAAAACATTTGTACCAATTATTTTCTTTTCAATCGAACTTCGTTATCGTATCCGATTAATACCTTCCATATGCCATCACGTTGATTGCCGAATACATTCACCCGCTAACATAGTCATGCACGAGTATCACACACTTTCCAACACATATACAATTGCCAATATCTCACTTACAAAAGATCCCTCAAACACTACTCCAATCCACCCCAATTCCAAAACTGTGACGCCTCTTCTTTCTTTTCCCCGGTCTAGTCCTCTCCGGCTTATGCGACCTCCTAAAATTTTCGTCTACCCAGTACATTCTAAGTCCCTTTAGACTACTCTAGCTTCCCATTTGCTTCTTTTGGCTGAAGCTGTAAGACTTTCAGAAACTTCCCAGGGGGGTCACCCATCCTGGAATTTCCCCCACTCTAGCACGCTTAACTTCAGACCTTCGATGAAATACGAGGCTCTAACGCCGGTATAATCGCGTTCTCTTCACCGCATGACCTTCGTCACGTAACTTAGAGTAAAGAAAAGTCTTGACAGGTCTCCGAACGCCCTCATGACACAATTACCATTTTGCCCTTCACTCGATTCTACCTATTCACTGTCACCTACGGGTAAAACCATTCTTCGTCTTAGTCTCCCGGGTTCCCCATAGCGACGGACACACCTTAACCGCCGTTATTTATACATACTCAGTTATCGGCTTCTAAATTCCCACCTATTGCTATTTAATAACATTCACACAGTAATTGCACATACATAAGAATGTTATAATAAAGGCTCATATACCTGTATCCATATCTGGTGCTGCGTCCTGGTCCTGCCGGCTAGTCAGAGCATATATGCGGTTCGAAGGACCGCTAGAACCGAGGCTCGCCACGACCTCTCGCCGCGGCCCGCCGATGCCGCATACCCTCGCCCGTAGGGCGCATCGCTACGAAGGAAAAGACGGATCGGCAACCGACTCGTGGCCGAGCCGCACCACCCGGCCACCTCTCGTACGGACAATCTCTTATGACATGGCCCCGACGGCCACAAGCAAAACAAGCACCGGTGGCACGGTAGCACTCTCCGGGTGGTATCCCCGCCGGGAGAACACTGAGGTATGGGTGGCCTCGACGGGCCGGAACCTCTGTCCCTCTGCGACCCTGAAGCTCTGGAGCTCTGACCAGCTCCCGAATACCCTGTACTGGCCGGCCTCCTATCCACGAACCGTGGGGGCGTACTCCGGGCTGGCTGGGAGGAATATCTCGCCGCGCCGCCGAGGCCGCCGCTCGAAAATCTCCAGAATACCCGGCTGACCTAGCCCTCTTGGATTCGACCTGACCCTGCGGGATTCGACCCCAACCTTGTTGGGTTACTATATTTGACAACGTCCGCGTTATACCATTAATAGGTGTACTTTGAGCGTATCAGTCAACCACTGGGACACCGCCCCTGCTGGGGCCGCCCCTCTACCAACTCCTCTGCCTCCACCTCTTCCTCTAGCCGTTGCCGCTTGTGTTCTCGTCACCTGCCAAAGAGTGATGGATAGCTAGATACCAATTCGAATCAGCAAATACCAATTGGAATTAAGTAACACGAAAGAAAGGAAAAAAAAAGTAGTTTTCCTAGAGTCCGGTAGCCTCTCGAAGATAAGTACAGACGTCTCTGTACTGATCCGCAAGACTCTACTAGACATGTCCTGGTACGACGAGATCGACTAACCTAAAGCTCTGATACAAACTCTGTCACGACCCAACCCGCCATGACTAGCACCCAACTAACTCCTAGTGGGCGAACCAACACACAGACCATCTATTCATCCAAGTCCGATTATATATTAACCAAGTTAGTCAGTTATTACTCATTCAAGCATCATATAAACAAATAAGTCATGCCATAAAATACTGAAATAAGTGCGGAAGTCTATCTATCACAAAATCCCCAAAATTTGAAAGTCATCATTCCAGGACTCTAATCTAAAACATGTCTAAAGAAAGAAATCTATCTAATAAATATCCATAATGTCCGGAATAGGAAAAGACATCATAACAAGAAGATCTTCGGGCGGCCTACCATGGATAGAAGCTCACCCTAAATCCGTCAGCAAACGTCCTCAACGCTAGATGTGAGGGCCGGTAGCAGTCTCTGTATCACAATCTGCACTCAAAGGAATGCAGCAAGGTAGTATCAGTACAAACACTGTGTACCGGTACATATCGTAGGCCAACTAAGATAAGTATCATGCATATCTCATAAAATAAATAGAATAAACAAGCCAGCCAGCAGACACAAGTATCAATAAACCACAACAAGTCAACCAAGGATAATCACAATCAAGTCACCAAGATATCAAGAGTCACAATCATCGGAAGCCACAACAGAAATAAGTTTACCACAATAACCACATTCACTGTACACATATGTTAACTGATGTCATTGCTCAGTAGTCATGACTTGCAGGGGACCCATGGTGTCCATGTACCACTCATTTCGGATTCACTTCTCGAATCCGAGCATAAACCTCCGCTCCGAAACGAACCTCTGACGCGGGCCATATCAATGTACCTCTCATTTCTTGAACTGACCTCAGATCACGAGCCCATAATCTTGGTCACATTTGTGCCTTTCCATACCTCTTTACAGGACAGTGTTTCTTACCTTCTCATTATCAATGCTTAAGTCACCATTTCATATCACAATATCACCAAGAAGATTATATTAGCTTCTCATCACAAACACATCTACTGCAGATTTAACATACAGGAATAGTGGCACGAAGCCTACACAATCACTCAATCATATTCACATAGGAATTCAACCACACAATATCATGCATGAAAACTAGACATGCTTTCTCCTAAATAATTCACAAAACATAAAATCAACTAACCAAAGTCTAACTGAAGTAGACCATAAACTACCTCAAATGTAGAGCTGGAACAACGCAAGTCACTCCGCTATAGCTTTTTCTTTCCTTAAAGCCCCAGATCGCTCAAAGTCTAGAAATAGAAGGCTCAATGAGTCACATTATCTCAAATCACAAGTACCAATGCAAGAATACCCTTCCCTTTACGCCATTCCAATGGGTGGATGATTTTCTCGGTGCAAAGCAACCTATCAAGGGCCTTAATAGTCACTAATCACCAAATTATGTCAACATTCCCACTACAAGCAGTTTCCATGGTTAAGATGCCATTTTTATAGAACCCTAGGTCTCAATTCACTTAGTTTATGGCTCTAAGAATTCAATTCATGATTAAAAGAAATTAACCGAAGCCTTTAGATGATAAATAAGTGATAATAACAATAACCCATCAAGTTTAGAAGGTTTAACAATTTCTAGGGCTTTTATTGCAATTCGACCATTGAAGACCCACAAGAGTGATGATAATTATGAAGATGATACGAATGGTTGGAAAGAATAAATGAAACTTACCTCTCAAGAGTTTTCTTGTCCTAACTTGAAATTTCACCCTAGGTGCTTGTGGGGAACTGTGTTGGGGTATTATGAATAAAATTATGAGACTGAGCCTTTAAAGCATGGGTTCTGTCCCCCCGTTGATTACTGCAGCGGTCGTTTCACAGCTGCAGTAGTCCCGCTATAGCTGCCAAGTGACCGCTATAGCAGACCCAACAAAGTCCGCTCACCACTATAGCGTTATCGACGCGTAGCGAGCCACAGCCCGCCACAACTGTCACACCCTTAATCCGATAGGGTGTGATGGGCACCCGACCCTTACTTAGGGCCGAGCGAACCCTCTAACTATCATAATACTCGTAGTCATAATGGGCCCTTAACTAGATCATGAATACATAATGAAACTTTTCGGAAACGAACATACTTTATATCTTTTCAAGTCAACCCTTTTCAAATCAAACAAAACTTGTGACATAGGAAACTTATAATACAACACATAATAATACGTCGGCTTACATAGCCGCTTACATAGTCGACAGCTTATACACACGACTCTGTCTGCAAAGTCTCTAACACGGAACCTGAAGCCATAACACAATAATCTGACTCGGCAAAGACTCCGGAGAAAATGGAGCTCGCCAATCCCGCTGGAACATCTTCTGCTAATATCTTTAGCTCACCTGGGTGTACCTGCGCGGCATGAAACGCAGCGTTCACAAGAAGGGACGTCAGTACGAGCAATGTACTGAGTATGTAAGGCATGAGTAATAACATAAGGAGAACATGAGATATAAATAGCAATAAAATGAGTTCATAGGGCATGTAATAAGATAAGAAAGCAACCTGTACATGTGAATGCCCTTTTGGGCGGAACCATGTCTGTTTAGTGCTGCGGAACGTGCAGCCCGATCCCTATATATTATATTGATGCGGAACGTGCAGCCCGATCCATATATATTATATTCAAAAGCGAACGTGCAGCCGATCCATATATATGTAATAAAAGAGTAACCTGTACATCTGAGTGCCTTTTAGGCGGAACCATGCATGCTTAGTGCTGTGGAACGTGTAGCCCGATCCATATAAGTTAGTGCCGAGGAACGTACGGCCCGATCCATATAAGTTAGTGCCGAGGAACGTACGGCCCGATCCATAACCACATCCCCGCGTCCGGACGGTATCATGTCATATTATACCAACTGATCAGGTGGCTACGCGTATATAACGCTCTCGCCCTTTCCCATATTTCCCATATACATATACATATATCATATATCATATATCATATATCATATATCATATAAGTAGCATGCATGAGAGCCCAAAGAAAGTCATGTATCTATCGGAGTGACGTAAGGTCGGTAACTTCCGATCGTATTATGGAATAATCATGGTCGCTTTGTCTCACCTTGAAGGAACGATTATTATAAGGTGAAACTGTCAATGAAGAATAACTTCACGAGGGAACATAAAATAGGATCATAGGGCATTAATTCATATACTTTGGAATCTTTAAAAATAGTCATCATTCGTGAATAAAATTGAGAAATCAAGAAATAGCTCCACATTCTCATATCGTCAGTGAAATCATAGACTTGGAACCTTTAAACATGGAATCATCATCATCATGTTCATCGTAGGAAAATATTCTCATTTATGACATCATTGTTGTCATTGTAAAACATTTCAGAATTCTTTCCAAAAATAGGTCGTTAGAACCAACAAAGGAAAGTCGCGGGGCCCACGGACGAGCATCAGCCCGATCTGGGCCCGCCTATGAAAGTTAAAGATTATTACTCGTTATAGAGACTTCTACGAACGTTTCATAGCAATCCGAGACCGTATGTGAGAGTTACGGTCGTTCGTAGTTTCGGACTCGTTTAGGAACAAGATTCTTTTGAAATCAAAACTTTTGAAAACAGCAAAGTTATGGAAGCATTTATGAAATCGTAATCTAAGAATCATGCCTTTGAAAGAAAGGGACGAGCCTTAACATACCTTGTACCGCTTCTCTTAATCCAAACTTGAGTCTCGACTTCTTACGATCTACAATAGTGTCATTAGATATCCGACATTAGCCATAGACATTGAAGATCCCAATTCCAAGCCATCACTTTTTCTACCAAAATTTCGGCAAAGATCTCCCCTATATATTCACCAACCCCGAGAATTTTAACTCGGCCAAATCACAACAACCAACCCAACAATCATAACAACAATATCGATAGGTAATTCAAAATGTCCAAACCAACATCCAATCTTACCCGAAACCTTCCAACTCAACGAAAACCATAACGACACACTTCTCTATTTCAAATTCATAAACTATATCGACAATCTCATATTTAACAACATCATTGCACAAATTCAAGAAAACATATTGAAATCACTTTAAGCTCCAAATCAGCCCATCCAACATACAATGTAGCCGAAACCTTCTAACTCCATTTGAAACATTAATAACACATTTTCATCTTAGAATTCACAACACTACATCACAAATTCCTTACGTTAGCAACAATATTTTCATCAAGACAAGAAACCATATTAAATATATTGGTTCAAAACAGCCCAACATTACAAACTTCAACATAAATCATTAAACTTTCATTCTCACCATAATTCACAACAACAACAACCAAGAACACAAATAAATTTGATTCATCATTCCTATACACCACACACACATATACACGGCCATAACACACACACACGGCTATAACACCAACACACAAAATTTCATGATTCTCCTTTACTTCCACATATTACAACATGCATAAACATCTACAAAACATTTAAAGAAGATTGATCCTCACCTTTCCATCCATCTTTGCCTCCTTCACACGGCTATGTTTCAAATCGAGAGTGTTTTTCTTGCTTCCAACAACCTTTCCACGTTAACGAGGACCTTCAAATTAAAAACATGAAGAAAATATTTTTCCTAGGTCAAAAATAGGAGGGCGATTCGGCCGCCATGTGCCACCTCTCTTTTTCCTTTCTTTTTTGATTCCTCTAGAACTTAAAAATGATGAAGGCTTGCCTCTTTGATCATCCCTCCATATATATATATATATATGGCACAACCATGCACATGGCCGGTCATGGCCGCTTCTTTTTTTTTTTTCTTTCTTTTCCCTCAAATTTCTTCAAATTTCTTTTTTCCAAATGACAAAAGATGAATTCTTGCCTTGTCATCTTTGTCCACAATATGTTTTTGGCCACCAAAGCATAAGATGAACAAATTTTTAATCACATGGCTTGCAACCATGTGGGCAAGGCATAGTCCACCCAACGGCCACATTGGCTTTTCAAAAATTCATGAACTAATAGAAACTTCTAAATTCCAAATTTGCCCTCAATATTCCATGCCCATAATATTTACAATCGACTTGCGCATTAAAACAAAGTCGGAGAATGGCCTTGTCCTTAACTTTCCGCCGTTGTCTTACAACATTCCAACGTACAAAATGCGGGATATAACATCATTCCCCTTTAGAACATTCATCCTCGAATGTTCAACTTGTCGTACGGGTCTCATAAGTTCCTGGGAGCTCCCTTTTATAGCTATTGCCATTCTTCATTCATCGATCCTTAGTTCAACCATAGTCTTTTTCATACTCTCGTCTTCAACATTATTTCGATAATTGGCTTAAATCCTTGTTACCTTTTTCCATAATGTCCTCAAAATATCACGACCGCATCGTCCTTTCCGACCTTACTAACTTTTTCCATAAAAAAATTTCTTATTTATAGCCTAAACATCCATATTAAACATATTACCGTATCAACTGTTTCTATCTCATCCTTACATTTATCTCACCTGCTTCCCCCTTTTAGGGGTGTACTTATTCTATTATCCGTTCATGCCTATCTCTTTTCCCGCACACGAGAAATCTTATGCTACCTTTGTGTCGTTCTCGTAACACACTACCCTTACATAGTTCTTTCTCATTTTCAAAACGTATTCGTCCGTTCACATTTTATCCGTATCATACCGCCATTCTCTAGCATTCGTTCGACCTTTGTTTCTTGTCTTTCTATAACTTAGCCTTTCACAATCCTGCCGCTTATGGTACTCGTGCTCCTCGCTTATACGTCATAACCTATTACTACACCGTTGTCTCGCCTTTTTATTCCTTTCTTTCCGTTAACTCCTTCTCTTCGCCGACCTGATTCACACCGTCCTACGTGTCCTTTTAAGGTTTCTGGCCGCTCCACATACTCTAATCTCTCTTAGACTACTCCAATTTCTTATTCACTCCTTACGTCTCAATTTGTAGGATTTTTCGTAAAACTTCCTGCGGGTCACCCATCCCGAAATTTCTCTCACTTCAAAGACGCTTAACCTTGAGACTTTAATGAAATCGGGTGCGTTAACGCCGTGATAATCGTGTCCACCTCACCGCACAACCTTCATTACATATCCTAGAGTACGTCTGAGCCTTACCGTATTTCAAAACGTCCCCACAAAGACATTTTACCAAACTATCCGATCGATACATTCCTATTCGTCATAATTCTTTTTTTCCTCATACGCTTATCTTAATCGTATCACTTTATCCAAACCTCGCCTACCCTTTCTAAATCATCGCCTAGTAGCACAAGTCCTTCCAAATTTCCTTACTACCATATTTCCACCGACGTCTTATTGACTATTTCACCACTCATTCCACTCATTCCAGAGTAGGGCACCGTACTTTACAAAATTAATCTCTACTATTAACCCGACTAAAATATTTTCCAACTTGTATCTCATTCTCGTATTATTTCTAGTCAACTTTCATTTCTACTATTCCAAACCGACCTTTTCAAATCATATTTTATCATATCATATTATGTTGTATCGTATCATAGCCATTCTCAATATTATTTCCGAAGAAAGATTTACCTCTCGGTGCGGAACGTGTCACATTTTCTTGCTTACCTTCCCTTTCGCTTAACTTTGCCTTTCAATCGTATGCCAATACCTTACTTGACATATATCTTTCGCTTTAATCATAACCTTCCATACCGCCGGTCGCTTCCGCCCGTCAACGCGTCAAAGATTAGTAAATCTCATTTCCTATAACTTGGCTCTATGGCACGATCTAAGATGTCAAA
The DNA here is from genome assembly GCF_029784015.1 of Lycium ferocissimum. Lineage (NCBI taxonomy): Eukaryota > Viridiplantae > Streptophyta > Magnoliopsida > Solanales > Solanaceae > Lycium > Lycium ferocissimum. The sequence goes on along the minus strand of NW_026718814.1, from coordinate 124,636 downwards.
GAAAAGTAACCACCCTAAATGCCCCGTAGCCTCCGTTTATAAATGTGGCCGACTTCACACCATAAACAAGACTCTACCGGACACGACTTTGCGACAACCCCTAGACGAATCAAGCCCGATACCAATTTGTCACACCCTAATACGATAGGGTGTGATGGGCACCCGACCCTTACTTAGGGCCGAGCGAACCCTCTAACTATCATAATACTCGTAGTCATAATGGGGGCCCTTAACTAGCACGAATACATAATGAAACTTTTTTCAAAACATACTTTATATCTTTTCAAGTCAACCCTTTTTATGTCAAACAAAACTTGTAACATAGGAAACTTATAATACAACATATAACAACACGCTTCGCTTACATAGCCGCTACATAGTCCAACATACTATACACACGACTCCGTTCGCAAAGTCTCTAACACGAACATGGAACCATAACACAGTGCCGACTCGCAAAGACTCCGAGAAAATGGAGCTCGCCAATCCCGCCGAACATCTTCTCGCTAATATCTTTAACTCATCCGGGTGTACCGCGTGCATGAAACGCAATGTCCACAAGAAGGGACGCGCACGAGCAATGTACCGGTATGTAAGGCACAGTAATAACATAAGGAGAACACGAGATATAAATAGCAATAAAATGAGTTCATGGAACATGTAATAAGATAAGAAAGCAACCCGTACACGTGAATGCCCTTTAGTGAAATCCATGTTCGTTTAGTGTCGCGAACGTGCGGTCCATATCCATATATATTATATTGATGCGGAACGTGTGTACCGATCCATATATATTATAAAAGAGGAACGTGCCGAGCCCGATCCATAAATATGTAATAAAAGAGTAACCGATACATCCGAGTGCCGAGGAACCACGCATCCATAGGTTAGTACCGAATACGCAGCCCGATCCATATAAGTTAGTGCCGAGGAACGTACGGCCCGATCCATATAAGTTAGTGCCGAGGAACGTACGGCCCGATCCATAACCACATATCCCGCGGCATCCGGACGGTATTTCATGTCATATTATACCAATCGACGTGGTTACGCGTATATAACGCTCTCTCGCTCTTTCCCGTATTTCCCATATACATATATCATATATCATATATCATATATCATATATCATATAAGTAGCATGCACGAGAGCCCAAAGAAAGTAGCATGTATCTATTCTGAGTGACGTAAGGTCGGTAACTTCCGATCGTATTATGGAATAATCATGGTCGCTTTGTCTCACCTTGAAGGAACGATTATTATAGGAGAACTTTCAATGAAGAATAACTTCACGAGGGAACATAAAATAGTATCATAGGGCATTAATTCATATACTTTCTTTGGAATCTTTAAAAATAGTCATCATTCGTGAATAAAATTGAGAAATCAAGAAATAGCTCCACATTCTCATATCGTCAGTGAAATCATAGACTTGGAACCTTTAAACATGGAATCATCATCATCATGTTCATCGTAGGAAAATATTCTCATTTATGACATCATCGTTGTCATTGTAAAACATTTCAGAATTCTTTCCAAAAATAGGTCGTTAGAACCAACAAAGGAAAGTCGCGGGGCCCACGGACGAGCATCAACCCGATCCGGGCCCGCCTATGAAAGTTAAAGATTATTACTCGTTATAGAGACTTCTACGAACGTTTCATAGCAATCCGAGACCGTATGTGAAAGTTACGGTCGTTCGTAGTTTCGGACTCGTTTAGGAACAAGATTCTTTGAAATCAAAACTTTGAAACAATAAAGTTATGGAAGCATTTATGAAATCGTAATCTAAGAATCATGCCTTTGAAAGAAAGGGACAAGCCTTAACATACCTTGGCCGCCCTCTGAGCTAATCCAAACTTGAGTCTCGACTTCTTACGATCTACAATAGTGTCATTAGACATCCGACATTAGCCATAGACATTAAATCCGATTCAAAGCCATCACTTTTTCTACCAAAATTTGGGCAAAGATCTCCCCTATATATTCACCAACCCCGAGAATTTTAACTCGGCCAAATCACAACAACCAACCCAACAATCATAACAACAATATCGATAGGTAATTCAAAATGTCCAAACCAACATCCAATCTCACCCGAAACCTTCCAACTCAACGAAAACCATAACGACACACTTCTCTATTTCAAATTCATAAACTATATCGACAATCTCATATGTTAGCAACATCATTTCCACAAATTCAAGAAAACATATTGAAATCACTTTAAGCTCTAAATCAGCCCATCCAACAAACAATGTAGCCGAAACCTTCTAACTCCATTAGAAACATTAATAACACATTTTCTTCTTCCGAATTCACACACTACATCACCAATTCCATACGTTAGCAACAATATTTTCATCAAGACAAGAAGCCATATTAAAATCTTATTGGTTCCCCAAAACAGCCCACACGACATTACAACTTCAACATAAATCATTAAACTTTCATTCTCACCATATAATTCGCAACAACAATAGCCAAGAACACTAAATAAATTTGATTCATCACCCTATACACCACACACCTATACACGGCCATAACACACACACACGGCTATAACACCAACACACTAAAATTTCATGAACTTCATTCATCTTTACATATTACAACATGCATAAACACCTACAAAACATTTAAAGAAGATTGATCCTCACCTTTCCATCCATCTTTGCCTCTCGGCTAGGACATGTTTCACAAGGAGGAGTGTTTTTCTTGCTTCAACAATTATTCCACGTTAACGAGGACCTTTAACTTAGTAGGAAAACATGAAGAAAATATTTTTCCATGGTCAAAAAGAGGAGGGCAGATTCGGCCAGCCATGTAGCCGAACCCCCTCTCTCTCTTTTCCTTTCTTTTTCTTGATTCCTCTAGAACTTAAAAATGATGAAGGCTTGCCTTCTTTGATCATCCCTCCATATATATATATTAATATGGCACATGACCATGCACATGGCCAAGCACATGGTTGGCCATGTGCTCTCCTTTCCCTTTTTTTTCTTTCTTTTCCCTCCAAATTTCTTCAAATTTCTAGAGTTTTCCAAATGACAAAAGATGAATTCTTGCCTTGTCATCTTTGTCCACAATATGTTTTTGGCCACCAAAGCATAAGATGAACACATGGTTTATTGCATGGCTTGCAACAAGTGGCCAAGGCACAAGTGGGACCCACGGCCACATTGGCTTTTCCAAAAATTCATGAACTAATAGAAACTTCTAAATTCCACATTTGCCCTCAATATTCCATGCCCATAATATTTACAATCGACTTGCGCATTAAAACAAAACCGGAGAATGGCCTTGCCCTTAACTACCCGCAAGTTGTCTTACAACATTCCAACGTACAAAATGCGGGATATAACAACAACGGCCACACGAGAAATGTTGGCCGCTAGGAGCGGTTAGCCCGTATCTATACTCCCTCTGCTGCAGCGGTGCCTTTTGGGCAGTGAGCTCGACTTTGGTCCAGTTCTCCCCCCTTTCACTCCACATTTGATCCGAGGCCTCGCAAACATAAACAAAACACACACACATAGAAACATCATACGAATCCACCCATGGCCTCGGAATTCCCAAAGGAGTTCTAATTTCCTACGGCACCCCCCGACGGGCTCAATCAAAATTAGAGAACATCACAAGTAAGTCAAGTTTCAGCTCTTAAGCTTACAAAACCGAGTTCTTACTGGCTCATTCTACCCTTGGGAAGGTTCTATTTGGTAGGGTGACCCTACATTTTTCATAACGACTAGAAGGGTCGTTAAAAAAAATTTGGATGTTGGTTTTGAAAACAGGAGGCTTATATTTTGGAAGGCGTATATTTTTGGTAAGTGATAAATTTCGTGGTAATAGTAATTTTGAAACGGATATATTCTATACACAGCCTTTTTAATGTCATGACATTGGTTACCTGAATGAGGTCTTCTATCACTCTTTTTTGTCTTGAGCTTGACTCGTACTAAAATTTTCAAATCCTTTTCGAAAAATTTTCCCCATCTTATATACATTTTCGTACCAACATGAATTTCACCCCATCGAAGAAATTTTTGAGTCCCTCTAAAAAATTCTAGCCCAGTGTAAGAGTGTACTATTTGATTGTGGATTTTATTGTGTCGAAGGAATTTTTGAGATCCTTCTCAAAAGTCCTGCCCCAGTGTAGAAGTTCTAATCAGTTCGTTCCTTTGAACTGGTATATTAAAAGAATTTTAAAGGTCTTCTCAAAAATTCTGCCCTGATTTTCATATAGGGTTGTCTTTGTCTTTCTTTTGCCAATCATCTCTGAGGTTTCTTAGGGTTTATTGGAAATTTTATTTGGAACGATCGAGCTCCGAAGAGAGCCTATGTATCCCAAATGGGAACCAGGTCATAACATAGTTCGGGATAAGTATATCAGGATTTATTGGTGAGACCGAACTCAAAAGAGCGCCTACGTATCTCAAATGCGGATCAGGTCATAACGTAGTTCAGGATAAGTATATTGGGATTTATTGGTGAGACCGAACTCAAAAGAGCACCTACGTATCTCAAATGGGAATCAGGTCATAACGTAGTTCGAAATGCATAATTTTTGATTTTTGTGTTAAAGCGACTGAGCTTGGAGAAGCGCCTACGTATCCCCTTATAAGTATAGGGAATCAGGTCCTCGCGTAGTTCGTACATAATTTTTGATTTGTTTTTTCTAAAAATGTAAAATTACAAGTAAAGGACATCCAATTAAAAGCAGCATAAAACTACAAAAGCTATGAAACTTTGTCGCCGTCTTCTTTCTCAAACATAGTATCTCTTGATGGCATCTGAGTTTATTGCTCTTGGCCATCCATTTTAACGAGGACAACTGCTCCTCCCGATAACACCTTTGGCACCATATAAGGCCCTTGTCAGTTTGGCGCGAACTTCCCTTTGTATTCTTCTTGATTTGGGAATATCCGCTTGAGCACCAATTGCCCTACTTGGAAAATTCTAGTCCTCACATGTTTGTTGAAGGCTCGCGCCATTCTTTTTTGGTACAACTGACCATGGCAAATGGCAATCATCCTCTTTTCATCTATCAAAGCTAGTTGCTCATGCCTTTTGCGGATCCATTCTGCGTCGTCCAATTCTGCTTCTTGTATGATTCGAAGGGAAGGGATTTCTACTTCGGCCGGTATCACCGCCTCAGTGCCATAGACCAGCAGATATGTAGTGGCTCCGATCAAGTTCCGCGCTTACGGCAAGATTCGCAATTCATATGGCAATTGTTCATGCCAGTCTTTGTAGTTATCAATCATCTTTCTGAGGATCTTCTCGATGTTTTTGTTGGCGGCTTCTATAACTCCATTCATTTGTGGCCGGTATGAAGTCGAATTCTGGTGAGTGATTCGAAATTGCGCACATATTTCTTGCATCAGGTAGCTATTCAAATTAGCCCCATTGTCTGTTATGATCGATTCTGGTATTCCAAATTAACATATGATGTTGTTGCGCACAAAATCTGCTACTACTTTCTTTGTTACTGATGCATAAGATGCTTCTTCCACCCACTTGGTGAAGTAGTCTATGGTGACCAAAATAAAACGGTGCTTGTTTGACGCAGCCGGCTCAATCGGTCCTATGACATCCATGCCCCAAGTGGCGAATGGCCAAGGCGATGTCATAGCATTCAGTTCTGTTGGAGGGACTTTTATCAAGTCTCCATGAATTTGACACTTGTGGCATTTCTGGACGAATTTGCTACAATCGTTCTCCATGGTCATCCAGTAATAACCTGTCCTTAAAATCTTCTTTGCCAGTACGAACCCGTTCATGTGAGGCCCGCAGATTCCAGCATGTACTTCTTCAATCAACCTTGTGGCTTCGACAGAGTCAACACATCTGAGCGAACCAAATTTGGGGTCCTTTTATACAGAACATTCTTATTGAGGAAGAAACCATTTGCCAACTTCCTGATAGTCTTCTTCTGATTGATGGTGATTCCTTCAGGATATTCTCCTTTCTCCAAATACATTTTAATGTCGACGTACCAAGGTTTTCCATCAATCTCGGCTTCTATAAAAGCACAGTGAGCTGGTTGATCTCTGATTTCAACTCTAACAGGATCAATGTACTTACTATCAGGATGCTGAATCATGGACTCTATTGTCACCAATGCATCAACAAACTCATTCTGGGTTCTTGGTATATTTTTGAACTTGACTTCTTGGAATCGATCGCCCAGTGTTTGTACAAGTCTAATATATGGTATGATCTTCTCATTTTTGGTGGCCTATTCTCCTTGAACCTGATGAATCAACAAATCCGAGTCGCCAATTACCTGAAGATTCCGCATATCCATTTCAAGAGCTAAACGAAGACCTATGATGCAAGCTTCGTATTCAGCCATATTTTTGGTGCAGCTGAAGTTCAACTTGGCAGCCACTGGATAATGTTGGCCTGAGTCCAAAACCAAAACGGCTCTGATTCCTGATTCTTTAATGTTGACCGCTCCATTAAAGTATACTTTCCAGCCTAATTCATCTTCATTTTTTTCACCCTTAATTGTCATCACTTATTCATCCGGGAAGTAAGTCCACAAAGGTACGGGGTTGTCATCCACCGGGCTTCCTGCTAGTAAATATGCTAATGCTTGCCCCTTAACTGCTTTCTGTGCAATGTATTGGATTTCGAAATCACTAAATAGCATTTTCCATTTGGCCAGCTTCCCTATCGGCATAGGTTGGTGAAAGATGTACCTTAGGGGTTCCATTCTTAAGATCAAATGAGTCATGTAATGCCTTAACTTCTGAGACACCCATGTTAGAGCGCAACACGTCTGTTGTACCAAGGAATATCTAGATTCACAGGGTGTGAACTTCTTATTGATATAATAGATGGCTCTCTCTTTCTTTCCTGTTTCATCATTTTGCACCAACATACACCCAAAAGCATTTTCTGATGCTGATATATATAGCAGTAAAAGGCTTCCCAGCCTTGGCGGGACCAAAACGGCTGGATTTGATAAGTATCTTTTGATTGCGTCGAAAGCTTTCTGACAATCTTCTGTCCATTTAGTTAGAGCATCTTTCTTGAGGAGTTTGAGAATTGTTTCTATAATTATTGTGGACTGGGCAATGAAGCGTCCAATGTAATTCAACCTTCCTAGGAAACTCATGCCCTCTTTCTTTATTGTTGGTGGTGGGAGTTCTTGAATTTCTTTGATCTTTGTGGGATCCAACTCAATAACATGACGACTGACTATGAATCTTAGCAACTTCCAGGCAGGCACTCCAAATGCGCATTTTGCAGGCTTCAACTTCAAATTGTACTTGCGGAGTCTGTCGAAGAATTTTCTCAAATGCTCGAGATGATCATCAGCCACTCAGGACTTGATGACGACGTCTTTCACATACACCTCGATCTCTCTATGCATCATATCATGAAAAATGGTGGTCATTGCCCTCATGTAGATAGCGTCTGCATTCTAGAGCCCAAAAGGCATTACCCGGTAGTGATATACTTCCCATGGTGTGATGAAGGCTATTTTCTGAGCATCTTCCTCATCCATCAGTATCTGATGGTAGCCCACGTAGCAGTCTACAGAAGTCTTTACCTCATACTTGGCGCAATTGTCAATAAGTATGGGAATGTTAAGGAGTGGGAAATTATCCTTTACACTAGCATGGTTAAGATCACGATAGTCCACACAGATACTTATTTTCCCATCCTTCTTTGATACCGGGACTATGTTTGCTAACCATGTCGGGTAGGGTGTCACTTCCACAACTCCCGACTAAATCTATTTCTCGACTTCTTCTTTGATTCTAATGCTGACATCGGGCTTAGGCTGTCTGGTTTTTTGCTTTACCGGGGCGAATCCCTCTAGAATTGGCAACCTATGAGTACTCAAACCCGGTATGTCTGCATATGACCCCGCAAAAACATCTTCATACTTGGCGTATGACCCAGAAAAAACATCTTCATACTCTTTCAGCAGACTTCGATACCCTTCTTTCTCAGGTTCTGTCAAATGTACACTTATCCTAGTTTCTCGAACCATTTCCTCATTTCCTAGATTAACTGCCTCCATTTCCTCTAGGTTTGGTGTCGGTCTATTTTCATACTCCTCTTTGACGTTTAACAACCCTTCTAGTTCAGTTATTTCTTCTTCTTGATCTTTGTTTTGTTCGACATCGTTCTTACTTGTTTCGTAACATGTCATGACATTATTTGTGACTTCTGTGTTATTATTGTAAAGCAAAGTAACACAATTATCAATCATGTAAAAGTAATCTCAATTATGTATTTATTTATGTGTATGTAAACAATTTTGTCTTATTGCAAACTTTGAGGCGTTTTCATTGAAATTTTAAAAGAGTGATACAAACTGTTGTCCTGACTCGGAATGGAACATCGAGCCATTTCCATTATTAAACAACACGTAATAAGGAAATCTAAAAGCATGAAAAAGCGATAAGCTGGCGTTAAAGCCGACTTTCGCGTTTTTCTGAAAGTGATCATTCTTTCTACCGCAATGTGAACAACGGGGTAGAAGTCCATCCACCCAACATTTCTCCTAGCCCAACATGATGAATCTCCTATGCTTCAAAGCATTCTTCAATGATGGATGCGCATTCCTCTTCCCAAAACAACGTCCTTGAACCCTCTTCTGGATCTTTGCCGCTGTGACTCGATGAGCATGTGGTGAAGGACTGATATAGATGAGGAAATGGCTTTCTCATTTTAACAGGAAATCTTGGTCCATGTTCTTCTTCTTCTTCTTCTGCCCCACACAGCTTGTATCCAACCCCAAATCGATATTTCCCATTTTTTACAGTCGCTGGTTTTTTAATTCCTTGTAAGTTCCTCCCCAGGCCTTTCTCAAGCTCAAACCCATTTCTTATCATAGTCATGGCAACCATTTTGTACACCGGTGGCATAGGGATATCCTTATCATCCCCCGTGCGATCTAACATGGCTAATTCAATGGTGTGAAAAATCAGTATCGCTTGGCGATTTTCCTATGACCGGTACCGAATTGTCCGGATAGTTATGGATACTTCTTTTACCGTGAATCATGACTTCTTGATCATCCCAGATGAATTTGAGAGACTGATGCAACGAAGACGCTACAACCCCAGCGGCGTGCAACCAAGGTCATCCCAATAATAAGTTATAGCTTGTTTTGATAGCCATGATAATGAACTCCACAACGAAATCTGCGGGACCCATTTGTATGTGCAGATCTATTTCTCCAATTGGGTCACTGGTTGTGCCATCATAAGCTTTTACATTTGTTCGACTCTGGCGGATTTTTCCAAAGATCATATCCGAGTTGTTTCAAAGTCGTCACAGGGCATACATTCAACCCAGCCCCTCCATCAATAAGCACTTGAGGGATAATCTTATCGTGGTATTTGACTGTTATTTGTAAGGCCTTGTTGTGGGTCTTATCCTCTCTTAGAAATTTGTCGTCAGAAAACGATAGCCTATGCCCTCGTACGACAAACCCTACAATCTCGGCCAATGTTTCACTTGTAGTGCCGGCGGGTACTTGGACTTCATCCAAAGCTTTCATTAAGGCTAAGCGATGTTCAGATGAACTGAGTAATAATGACATTACTGATATCCTAGTAGGAGTCTTATGCAAGTGCTCAACAATCGAATAATCCTTGACTGGCATTTGCCTCCAAAAGTTTTCAGCTTTACCTTCAGTGATTGGTCTTTTATGAGAATTTTTGCAACGTGGTGCTTCTATTACAGGCTCTTGTACAGCATAATACCTTCCAAACCTGGTCATACCCTGAACCACAGCGGCTACCTCTTTTCCTTTGTTGACCATCATCGGGTGTGGTGGTTTGATCACAAAAAGTGTATTCTCAGCTGGCCCCGATGTTTTGAGTACAAACAGCTCGTTTTGAGTACAAACAGCTCGCATGACTGGCTCTTTCTTGACTACACCAAATGACTGGGATATCTCAGATTTCCTTGTCACGGGGCCTAACACTTCCTTTCGCTCTTGTAATGACAACAAGGCAACAGTGCTTTCAAACCTTTCAATATCTGGACAAATGATCGCAGGACTCTCTTCCCATTCGTCACCTCTTTCTATCATATGAATTGATTCCTTCCATGCTTCGAGAGAGGATTTGTGTCCACATATAGAGGTGTTGGCTCTAGGATAAGCTCATGATTGTCAATCATATGCTGTAGCTTGTGCCTCAAGTTTATGCAATATTCAGTAGTATGGCCAACTTTGTTAGAATGATAGGCGCAAGTGAAATCTGGCCTATACCATCGATCCTTGGGGTTAGCGGGTTTTGGTGGAACAGCATTCATTCGACCGTCGTCTCTTAGTTTGGCAAACAAACTAGCTCTTGATTCTGGTAAATGAGTGAATACTCTTGGAGGTTTCTTTTAGGGTGCCTCATAGTTTGCTGGTGGAGGCTAGTTTTGGAAAGTCTGGTTTTATGGAACTTAGTTATTGGGTGCTGGCATTTGATAATTTGGTCGTGGAGCTTGGGTGCTAGGTGCTGGTATATGGTAATTTAGTTGTGGAGCTTGGTAGCCACGTTGGGCATAGCACACAGAAAGCGGGCTATATTGGGGTGAAGTGGTTATATAGTTGGTTGGTAGAGGCGATTGGTAGTTGTCATGATTTTTGTGGGTTATCTCTTTTCCTCGGCTTTTTGGGCTAGTAGCTCTAGAAAAATAAGCTATATCTTCTTTCTTCTTTTTGTATCTCATGGCGCCAGGCGCACCTGCTCTATTTAATACACTGACAATCCTACCGTTCTTGAGGCCATCTTCGATGTCTTCCCCAACGGCGACTAAATTTGCAAAGGAGCTTTCTTTCATAGTTATCATTTTGTTAAAACAATCAGCTTCTTGGTACCGTATAAATGCAAGTACTAGCTCAGCTTCAGTCATAGGTGGTAGCACACACACCACCTCGTCTATCCAACGACTGGCATATTCTTTATAGGTTTCGGTCGATTTCTGACGGATTTTCTCCAATGAGAAGTGATCAAGCACATTTTCCACATTGAAACAGAATCTCTCCATGAATGAACTTGCCATCTCCTCCCATGTCTTCCATCGACCGAGGTCTTGTGAGATGAACCACTCCATAGTTATTCCTAACTGAGATGAACCACTCCATAGTTATTCCTAACTGACTTCGACTGAATAATCTCATGAGCAAAGCTTCGTTTCCACCACTCCCGACCAACTGGTCGCAATAAGCTCTCAAGTGGGCCTTGGGATTGCCCAAACCATTGAAATGGTTAAATTCGGGAATTTTGAAACCTTCTGGTAAACCCAAGTCTAGATATATGCACAAGTCAGAGTATCTCAACCCCTTCTTTCTTCTTAGAGCCCTGCTCTAGTTCAGCGATGTTCTTCCCCATCTCTTTCTCAATTTTGTCTATTCTAGCCTCAAAGAACATTTCCATGTTCTCCAGTTTTGGTGAGGAGTCAATATGGGTGATATGGTCTTGAAAAGTAACATTTGGTTGCACGGGCCGGGTTGTAGGAATTCCTGCTGCTCGAGGAGTTTGATAAGCATTTAGGTTATGGGATGATGTAGCAAGAGCAGGTATTTGGAAAGCTAGTGTCTGGTGGGAGGAATTCCCCACATGTGTGGTGCTTCAGCGCAGTGGAGTTTGAAAAGTAGCCCTAGGCTGAGTTTGTGGGATATGATTAGGGATTGGTAAGTCTAAATTTGGGAAAGTGGGTGCAGGCCTTCTAGCCTTAGTATTAGTAGCACTTTCTTTTTCAGCCGTCAGGCGGGCTGCTTGTTCTCTAGATTCAGCTAATTGCCTTATTAGCAGGTTAACGGCCTCTTCCAAAGGCATTCCAGCTATGTCAGCTGTTGGGGTACCCTCGATTAAGGAAGTTCTGTTCTGGTTGTTGTTTGGTGGTAGAGTCTCAGGCATGTTTTATCTTGTAGAGGGTTTAAGGATGCTGCAGCAGCTTTTGATTGAGTAACTAGTGCCAGCGAATTGACCCCTGTCTATAAGAAGAAACAACTCAAAGGCTCCCAAGTTTGTGTTAGTTTAGGCATAGAATATAAAATGTCACATTGTTTGCCATTTATAGCACATAGATTCATATATCTTATTTCAACTCTTGATTGATTTACATTCCGAGGGTATTTTGGTCGTTTTGTGGTTTTTAGGGACATTGAATTTTTGGTAAGTGGTCTTCGTGGTTGATTTGCTTCTACCCATCCTGTATTAAGGGGGATTTTAATATTTATGATAAAAGGACCGAGTCTTAAATAGACTGCCTACGTATCCCACCAAAGGAAAATCAGGTTCATCTGTAGTTCAGGAATACACAGAAAAGGTTTTTTTTATGCTACCCAAAACTTAGTTTTCTACCCTGACCAGGCCTTCTGTAGGCTTCCCAGGTATTCCCAACAGGACATCAGGTCGTCGTGGTTCCGTTTACATAAAAGGGAAGGGGATATTCCTCTTAATTGAATGTAGCAAAGGGATACTTAGATTCTTCTGCCCGACCATGCTAGGCAACTTTTCATTGTCTTCTCATCTTCATCTTCTGTCCTTGTCTTCTTGCGACAATTCAAACGTGGCCCTCATTCACAAGGCGTTCCAATTCAAGCTTGAAATCCACACATTCTTCAATATCGTGGCCAGGGCGACCGTGGTGAAACACACAAACTCTTTCTCTTGGAGGTCCTAAGCGACTCTGATAGGTTTGCGGTGTCACGACCCAATCCCGTAGGCCGTGACTAGCGTCCGAACTGGGCACTCGTACATACCCATTAATCAAAAATAGTGTACGAATAACTTATACAACACACGGATAGCATATATATATACAGAAAAGTGGAACGTCACCCCGAAGCTGTCACAAATGTATATACGGATCATGATCACATCTTTCCAACGGATGATATAACACATAGGCCGGTAAGGCTATCATAGTATAGGGGGACGTCCAAATCACAAATAACACGGACACAAGCGAACAGTGAGTACCCATAACCCACACAAATATGTCTACAGACCTCTAAGAATAATAACAGAATCATATGATGGGACAGGGCCCCACCGTACCCGTGAATAAACATATACACATATGCAATAACAGAAGCTGGATCAAAGTATAGGCTCCAGAACAAGGGAGCGCTCCAAAACAGCTGAACCAGAATCCTACGCTGGTGGGTCATCCAAATAAGTCTCTGTACCTGCGCGGCATGAAACGCAGCCCCCGAAGGAAGGGGGTCAGTACGGAATATGTACTGAGTATGCAAAGCAGGAAGTATAGTAGCCAAAATCATAGTCAAAATCAGAAGTACAGAAAGTAAATGCAATATCGAAAACATCAAAATGCTTACTCATAAAACACAAGTCATGCATAAGGCTCTTAGAACTATGGTCGCCCTCCGACATTGGCGCCATAACACATCATACTCCAGAAGGTTTCATATCTCCGTATCCCCGTCACGCATCATAACACATCATAACGCCAAATATACTCGGTACCCGGCCCTCTAGCGAGGGCTCGGCGAACCGGACACATCATATTCCGGAATATATCATAGTGCGCATGAAACATAACCGGCCCGGGACTCGGTGAAGGAGGTGATAACAGAATGCACGAGCAGAGTCGTGCGCAACTATATGCAATTTAAAATACTTTCAAAGACTCAATAAAACATTCAAAATGAATCATCATTTAAAGATCAAGACGATAGTCAAATCAAGTTTCTTCCGAATGTCGTTCGAGGGTATATCAAATAGAACTTTAGGACTCATAGATACATATCCAACCATATGAAATAACTTATGGGAATTAGGGGCATAGTCGTCATTACAGACTCGATAGAGAAGTAAGTAATCGACGTCCAAAGTTTACGACGATAGACACACTAAATCCTTTCAAAAGTTGTTAGTATTGCATAAGGAAAGTCTCGGGGCCCACGGACGAGTATCGAACCAATCCGAGTCCATCTACGAAAGTTGGAGATTTTATTCATTATGGAATCTCCGACAAACGTTTCGAAGCGATTCGGGCTCGTCTATGAAAGTTACGGGTGTTCGTAGTTACGGATTCTTTTAAAGACAACATTCTTGATGCAACATTTGCGATCCAACTGTACAAAAGACTTAGAAACCATAATTTGACCATATTGAGAACATTAACATCGAGAAGTGAATAAGAATCGTATACGTGCCCGGATCTTAAGAATGGAGTTACCCCGAGACTCGTATCATAGCCTACTTACAATTAGGACATGCCAAAAGAAAGAAAGGTTACCTTTACATACCTCGTCCGCTTCCTAGATTAATCCAAACTTACGTCTTGGCTTCTCCAAAATCTACAATAACATCATTAGACGCCCAACATTAGTCGTAAGCTCTTAGAAATCCAATTTTAAACTAGCACTCTATTTACAGAAATTTAGGCAGCATTTCCCCTGTAAATTCAACATCCCCGAGATTTCAACTCGGCTAAATCTTCAACAACAATACCAACAACCATTCTAACAACATCAATAATTAATTCAAAGGGCATTCTGCCATCAATAACTCTTTTCTACATATTTCGACGACAACTCCATTTCCATTCAAATTAACCACATACAATTAGGCCAACGCCAATGTTCATACATTCAAATACCAATCCGAAACCATTCAAACAAAATTCAAGAACATTTTAAACGATTCCCACAATATTTCACACGGCCCAAACAACTTGCAACCTTACCCGAAACCCTCCAATTTCCATAGGAACATCAACAACACATTTTCTTCTTCCAAATTCATAAATTACATCAACATTCCACACAATAACAACATTAACCACAATAACACAAAAACTATATTAAAATTACATTATCTTCTCCAACAACCTACAAACGATTCCAACTTCCATTTAAATCATTAAACCATCATTTTCATTATGGGATCCATGCAACAACAACCAAAAATACTAAATAAAATTTGTTCTTCATTCCTACACACAATACACATACTCGGCCAAACATAGCCCACACGGTTCACCACCAACATCCAAGATTTAATGATTTTCATCCATTTCTACATACTACAACACACATAAACCATCCATAACACATGAAAAATGAGATTGAACCTTACCTTTTCCACTTAGTTCTACACTTGGCTAGAATTGGTGCTTGCATGAACCAAGGATTCGCTTTCTCTAACAATCACTCCATGTTGTTTAGCACCTTCCAAAGAGTGGAAAACATAGAAGAAATTATTTTTTTGGAGAGGATTTTTGGTCTTCTCTTTTTCTCTTCTATGGACGAATGGCCTTTGCCATTCTCCTCCAAGTCTCTTGAATTTTCTAGGAGATGAAAAATGATAAAGATGACTTAACTTGTCATCTTTTATGTCCATATAAAATTTGCACAAGTGGCCCTATGGCCCACCTCTCTTGGCCGGCCTCACTAGGCCCCCTCAAGAATAATTTTTATCACTTCTAGTCCCTACAATTGTAAAATAGTCACATGCACCCTTCATAGCTTGACTAGTCAAATTTGGCCAACCAAGGGTGGGACCCACAACACCACCCACGGCCAACATGGCCATTTCATGAAAAATTAATAACTTTTCATAATTCACTTTTAACCCCAAAATTTTCCTTAATATTCCATTCCAACAAAATCACAAGCAACTTATGCCTTAAGATAAAATCGAAGGTCAAAAATCTCAACCTCGCATCCCGGAGTAGTCTTGTCCCTAACTTATCGTAGTTAACTCGAATTGTCCCGATGTACAAAATACGGGATATAACATGCGGCACTGCTCTTATCTTCTTCCCACTACACAGTAGGGAGTGAAGCCTGATATATGACTTCTCAAACTTAGAGAAGTCACTTCTCCAGAACCTAACCATCGATATCTTTTCTGGATGATTTCTCTGTTGGTCATGGGTCAGGAAAGAGTGGGGTCCCCATAGTTGGCTAATTCTCCCTTAGTCAACCATTGGACTAGCTTTCTTTCTAGCGCTCCACACTCATTGAATGTATGCCCTTTCTGACTTTGGTGGTAGAGGCATTGCTTGTGGATCATGGAAGGAGCACACGGTGGCAACAGATTTGGGCTTTGTACGTACACTACAAAACTCCCCAAAGTCTCTAAGACTTCCCGTTTGGACATTTCTACAGGCACACCCCAATAGTGCAATTTTGTGCCCTTGAGAACAATTGTGCATGAAACTGGAGGTTCCTCGAGCTGAGATTTGCTCGAGTCTCCATAAACTTCCTGCTTCAAATTTAGGATAAGCAAATCTCCGTCTCCATAGGGTATGGGGTCAAGCCTATTTTGTTGAATGATTTGGACATAACTCCCAAATGGCACTTCTGGCACCTTTCCCCATTTTGCCTGATTGGCAGGGTGTTTCTTAGTTAGTTCCTCAACATAAGCTAAGAGAGTTTCAGCTTCTGGACAGCTTTTTTCATTCTGGCAGTAGCTAGGGCTAGGCTATCGTCCCACTGTCAGTTTTTCCTACTTGTTGCTTCCATAGCCACATCGTCACTGACTAGATTGATGTAAGGAGAAGTTGCACTCATGCTATCGGGAGTCTCCATTTTCTATTAGCAAATCAATCTTTTAAGAGTGGAGCAAAATTAGTTTTGTGGGTTGCCTTCTTCGTTTTTCTTTTAGGTAGCATCCGGAATGTGGACCAATCAAGAGTTTTAATAATATATATGATTTTCACACAAAACAGTTATATCAAATAAGCATTTAGACAATAGAATTCGTTTTCCTATACCTCGTTACTCCAAGGCTACTAACGCATGAAGTAAAATTGTGCCATATGTAAAACAAATTTATTGTTTCCCAAAAATAAAAATCCCAATGTTTTTCATTAATAATATCTTTCCCAAGTGAGATTACAAGGCTTTAAAGTAAATGAATGCAATAATATCAAAAGAGGTCCACTCCCCGGATCGAAATCTGCTCTCTCTCAGTCCGTGCCTTCTTAGCCCTTCGAAAGGCGGTCTGAATGGCTATGTGGCTTGGCATCAATGTTGTTCTGATCCACTGACACCTCTGAACATCAGTCAATGACATCCCTATATCTATGGCTCCCCTAACAAAAGTGTCAAGCCATTCTAAACTTGTCAATGAGGCATCCGCCTCGTCTGTCAAACTCTTAATTACATTTTGATCATATTCTATTTTTTGCTTGATGATTCGCTGCCCTTTCTTCTGCTTTGTTTCCTTCTTCTAACCTGAATTGCCTTCGTGGCTTCCTTATCCATGCGAAATTTGTAATGATATGGACCCGAAGTGGCAGTACCTGCTAACTCGTCTTCAAGCCACTCATAGTAATCTTCATCATGACCTGGATTAGTTGGATCCTCGTCCAACTTGTCTTCCTTCATCACATTCTTCCAATCTTTCCTAGTATCTTGTATGCCCTCGATATGACTCTCTTCATAGTCTCGCATAAACTCTCCCATATCTCCCACATTTGGGATGACCTGTCTCATACCGAACTGTCTAAGTACCCTCAAAGATATGTAGGGTCTGATCCCCCTGATGCCCATAAGTGGTAAATATGGATGTCTACGGCTCTTAAAACAAACGAACTTGGAATGGATGCCAGGAACTCTCCACCTAATATGTTCTTCTCTTATTCTAGAAAAGATGTGAGCCCATCCCACTTGTCTTGAACCCCACAAGGTACGGTAGCGATGCTCAAATCATCTTCCCTCCGGGCCGGATCTCGGCGGGAGGTTGAACCATTCTTATCTAAGTGCTTAAGTATCCACCATTGAACTAGGAGATTGCAACCCTGGAAGTAATAATAGCGGTTGAGACACTTCTCCAAAGCTCGATATATGTCTGATAAGATGATAGGGATGATATCAATGTACTTAGTATGCTCGTCTGTTGTAACGCCTCTACGTACAGAATGGGAAACAAAGACAACCCTGGTGTCTATGGCTAGGGAAGAATTTAGTGGAAATATCATGGTTCCTAGCTGGCAAGTAATGAAGGCTAGTGTTTGGTTGGCTTCCCAGGATTGGAATGAAGAAAACTCAAGGATCTGGTTTTTATACCCCTGTTTGGATGAATACCTCCCATAAAGCTCCCTAAAGGCTATTGTGGGCCCCTGTGCCCAGTCAACTTTGTTTACAAAAGAAACATGTCTTTGATTTCTTTTGGGGTAGGTTTGTGAGGGATGAGGATATTTTGAGCTAACTACTTTTTGGATCTGTTTGCGCTTCCCGCGCCTTCCAGGACATCTCTAATTTCTTCTAAGGTGGGAGTCATCTCTATTTCTCCAAATTTGAACACCGTTCTGTCATTATCCCAATAACCAGTAATAATCTCTAGCAAAACCGGATCCCCAGTCATACTCATCAACGAAGGTAGATGCCTTATGCAACGCTTTATTATTATTTTTTTTATCATTCGTCAAACCTTCCCACCACATTACTAAACCCGATGGTGGGCCCACAATCATATCAAACTTCAAATTAGGAGACATCTGCAAGACAAAACACTGTTAGTTCCCCGCCCCCAGGAACAATAATTTATTTCACATAAGGCACAATGATGCTTCCAAATAGCAAGTAGTGGGATGCAGTGCCTTTGGGTTTTTACACCGTCTGAACACAGTAAGGTGTCTATCCTGTTCGATTCAGGTAGGTCTGAGATACCCAAATCGGTCTATGGTCAGTATGCGCTATATCAGTAAGGATTTGGCTTCGCTCTACGCTAGTCATTCTAGAGTGGTCTTTCAAGCAAATGACACAGGTTACCCAAGCGGACAAGCTGGGGGTGGGTTTCCTAAGGCTGTGGGACGACCGCATGCCCACTCGACCTTCAGAGACAGCCAAAAAATAACAAAAGGTTTTTTTTTAGTGAAGGTATGACCACAACTCATCTCGCGTCGTCACCCTTGGAAAAAAGTGAAAAATAAATGCCAGGAGTGGCGGAGTATGCATGCATGAATGACAGTTATTTTGCGAAAATTTAAACACATAAGCAGTTTATATCACTTAAACAATTTATATCATACAAAACAAATAAATTATTGGAACCCTTATGGTTAGAACCTTAAATTATCCCCAGCAGAGTCTCCATCTGTAGCGGTTCTATTTTTTTCGATTCCGATTTTGCACTTGCCTCATTTAAAAAGGAAAGTGTCCAGGGAAAGTACAGGTTTAATCGTACCGGGAAAAGGAAAAAATATACTTCTACGTGGATGGTGCTCCAAATGGATATTGTTTTAGAGTCGCCACCTAACTTATAGGTAAATTAGGAAAACAAGTTCGAAAGGGTTCATTTATAACGGCTAAATTTTAAAAGAAACCAATCTAAACCAAAGTATGGATAAGGATTCTGCTGATCCCCCGGGGAAGGTGTTAGGCACCCCGGTATTAAGGATCTGTAAAATACGGTTGACCTACGGGTTCTAATATTATGCCTTGTGAATATAAATCGCTTTTGATAAACACTACTTTTGTTTTAGATTCCTGCAATAAAAGGTTAGTCATTTATGCAAAATATAACACTTTCAAGAAACAAAAGTGGTAAAGTTTTGCCCAAAATTGGGCGTTTTGGGTTTCGGACTAGAACACCTTGGTTAAAACCCGAAGGCATTTAACCTAAGTATATTGTCCATATTTTAACTATATTTTATATTTTAGATTTTTTTGGTCTTTTTTTAGTCTAAGATAGTAAAAAATAGTCCAAGTCCAAATCTTGTCCAAACGGTCCAATAGTCCACAGGTCCATGGTCATTTTTGTTTTAAAAATTGGTTAAGTTCGTCAATTTTTTTCCCAAAAATCGTTATTTTCAAATTTAAAGATGCATCAATATTATACAAGTATAATCAGTCCAAAAAGGTCGTTCTCACAAGAATTTTCCAAAATCAATTTTTGAGTTTTCAAAAATGGTTCTTGCGACTCTAAAGATGTGATAATCTTAATGGTTCCAATAAACCATAAACAAAATGAATTGAAAGGCAAAACTAAATAGGATAGGAAGTTGGGCAGACTAAGTGTCACACCCTTAATCCGATAGGGTGTGATGGGCACCCGACCCTTACCTAGGACCGAGCGAACCCACTGACCTTCGTAATACTCACAATCATGCTGGGCTCACAAAACAGAACATAAGCACATACTGAAAATTTTCTGAAGAACAACATACTATTTATCTTTTTTTTTCGCATCAAATAAAATTCGTAATCATACAAATCCGTAACATAATGCACAATAATACGTCGGCTTACAAAACTGACATATCATACACACGACACTGTCTGCAAAGTCTCTACCAACATCTCAGATACCATACGAAAGCACTCGTACTCGGCGGCAAGACTGAGGAAATGGAGCTCGCCAATCCAAATGGAACATCTTCTAACATCATCCACTCATCCGCGGGTACCGCGCGGTATGAAACGCAGCCCCCGAAGAAAAGGGGTCGACGGAAAATGTACCGAGTATGTAAAGTCGAAATACCGTAAACAATCATAAACAAATCCGGATGTACAAAAGTATAGTCAACAAACCATAGTCGAATCGCATACGGAGGTATAGCGGACGAGCCTTATCAAAAATCGTAGGTGCGAAGTCCGACATACCGAATCATGATCGAGTCCTGAGTACGTAAAATGCGTACCTTATCTAGAATAGCAAAATGCCTACTTTCGATTTTAAGTGATGCAAATCGAGTCATACACGGGGCACGGAACATGGTCACCACTCCCGTCTCGGCGCCATGACACATCACAATGTAGACACGGTGCCGGACATATACCACGCCGGAAACCGACATATCATAATATAGACACGGTACCCCGGGAACCGACATATACCACGAGAACCCGGAACCCGTCACATCATAATCCATATACACGAATCGGGGAGGGACATATACCATAGTACCCCAGTAACCGCACACGGAATCGGAGACGGACATATACCACGCACTCGGACCGACCACCGTACTCCTGAGACGGACATATACCACAAGGTATTCGAGACGGACATATCATACTCCATATACACGGTAACCGGGACGGACATATACCACGCACTCGGAACAACACCTCGTACTTCGAATTTATGTGGGAACCCGCCCTCGGACAAAGGGCTCGATGAACCAAACGCACGATACATACCGGTCCGGGATCCGGCGAAGGAGATCATAACAAGTGCACGAGCAGAGTAGTAAGAAACTAAATGCGCATAAATCAAGACTTTATGGAATGATCGAACGTACTGTCAGGTTATTCGTAACAAATTACTTAATCGGAATGCGTGGGCCCCACCTCGGTCGAATTGAGGCGGCGTACCCCAAACTATGGTCGTTAGGCCTTACGAGGTCTTATACAGAGGATTCTAGGCCCTCCAATATCATTTGAGCAAGCTACGGATGTTTAAGCATTTTTTTTTTCAACAAAACAAGACATTTTCGATTCAATTCTTCTGAATGACAAAGGGCCAAAGTGAAGCTCGGATTCCGAGGAGTAGAGTCGTCCCCAAAGCTCGCGTTTTAGCCTATCATACCTAGGACATGCCAAGAGAAGGAATAAGCAAGCTTTACATACCTTAGTTGCGCCTTACGCTCGTCCAAACTCAAATCCTGTTTCGTCCAAAACCTACAAATGGTCACATTTGCCAATTACTATTCATAAGGCTTAAAATTCCAATCTTGAATTAGTACTTGTCTATCGAAATTTTGGCAGCACCTCCCCTACAAATACGACACCCCGAGAATTCAACTCGGCCAAAATAATTCAACAACAACACCAACAACCATTACACGACACAATATAGCATAACTAGTCTTCTTTCCAACATAGTGCAATAGCTTTCATTTACACGTCACATTTTCAATTCCATACCAACATTCTCATATTCATTTACTAATCAAGATCACTCCAATACAATTCGAAATCATTTCATATCATTCTTACAAAATATTCACAAAATATACAAATTTTTCCACCAAAACCATAATTCATCCGAAACATCTAATCTTCAACATACATATTCATAACACATTTCCATCTTCCCATTTCATCAACCATGATCATAATTTGCACCTTGAAAACTTCATTTCCATAATATCATAAAATCATCCTAAAATGACAAAAATTTTCTACATTCCATTCCAATGCCAACTTAAACCATTTTACTTTCATTCACATTATAAGGGTCACAACAACACAACTAACACATCAAACAAAATTAATTCATTCCCTTCTACTTCCAGGCACCACACGGCCATACCCTATATTTCCAACTTCAACCAAATTCACTCAACTTCCACTTCCAATACAAATTCCACAATAACCACAACTAAAATACAACATAAAATTCAACTCATCCTAACTATACAACATAGCACATATACGGACACATGCACACATGCACACCCACTTTGCAAACTTTCATATTTCTATATATTCTACTCATTTTCATATACTACAACACAAACAAACCTTCATAACATAAATAAAAGGGATGAATTCTTACCTTTTCCTTCCAACTTCTTCACTTAACTCAAGTGTTGAATTGATGAAACAAGGACTCAATCTTCCAAAACAACTACGCCAAGTCGTAAAGGGACCTTGAATTAGTATGAATACCACAAGAAAATAATTTTTGAAGAAAGATTTCAAAGGGACAAAAATTGGAGGACATGGCCGAATGCCATGTTTCCTTTGCTCTTCATCTTTTGTTTTTCCTCCTCTTCTAATTTTCTTGAATCTTCTATACATAATGCCCCCTTTATATTAATTATCACATGGAGAATTAATAAAGATCCATGGGCTTGGGCCATTGTATGGCCGACCACCCCTCTCTTTTAGGCCTCATTTTTCTTTTTATTTTTTGAGCCCAATTGGCTATAAATCTTGTTTTGAAATTCCCGAAACTAATTTTCAAAATTCCAATTTTGCCCTTGGCCTTCCTCACTATTTCACATTCATATTTTTCAAGAACAACAACATAAATATTGACCAAAATCAACATATTACCTTATTCTTACAAGTCACAATTATTTTCAAGTTTCCCAAATATGCAAAAGTACGGGACATAACATCCTCCCCCCCTTTAGAACATTCGTCCTCGAATGTTCACCGACTTATGGGGTCTCATAATACTTCGGGGAGGTCTCTTTCTTTTCTTTCAAAATTTCCCCAAATGTTACCATTACTGTGCCCCCTTTACGTACTCGCTTCCTTTCTATTCCAAAATATTTAAGTACTAGGACCTTCCAGCCTTAACTAGTGATGGAATCAGTATCAATCCACTTTGTAACATTTGTACCATATCTTGCGTTTATTTCGTAAATCCCGTTTAGTCAATGTCTTTCGTATATTGCAACACTGACTGCTGGGGCCCACCTGCCGATCGACACAGTCATACATGGGATGTCATATGCATACGTATATATTTACTACCATTTTTCTTCAAAACATTTCCCAAACGCTTATTCAAACTTACTCTGATTCCGGAACGGTGTTGCGCTTCCTTCTTTCCCACCGGCCGAGTCCGCCTGAGCCTACCCAACCCATTTGGGGTTCCTAACCGTTTGGCGCATTCTGATTTCTTTTAGGTTACCCCTGATTTTCTATCTGTCTTTTATATTTGCATTTATGAAAATTTCGGCGTACTTCCCAGGGGGTCACCCATCCCAGAATTTCTCCGGTCCTAGCACGCTTAATCCTGGAACTCTGATGAAATACGATACTCTAATGCCAGTATAATCGCGTCCGCTTCGTCACATGACCTTTATTACATAATCTGGAGCAAATCGAAGTCGTACAGATTTCGGGACTTTTTCACTACACGTCCCCCTTTTTCCATATTTATTGTTTTACCCTTCTTATTCCACGATATTCATCTTTCGTTCTAGACTCCCAGATTCCCAATAGTAACAAATATACCTTCGTCGTCCTTACTTATAAATACTTCGGGTATTATCCTGTTTAGATCTCCACCCACCATCCCTATATCATAATAATTTACCGCCAAAATCGATTATCGGTTGTCTCTAAATCCTCCAACAGACTTTACTTCTACTAAGAATCGAATGTCATTCGTCTCGATCTTTCAGACTGCTAACCGTCTTTCCCATGATCATTTTTCACGGCATACCCAAATCCATAACTCCTCCGGACAGCTCATCTCATTTATTGTCTACTTACGATATTTTCTTTCCCCCTTTTTGGCGTATCTGACTAAATATTCTAATTAACAATTTCAGCAGAATCCCTTTTTCCATTTTTACTATTCAAACTCCGTACGTAGCAAATACCGACGATACCTCACAGAACATACGGTTATGCAACGCATTCCCGCCATTCAAAGCTTCCAATTTTCGGTAGCGGAACAAATATATCAAAACTCATTTCTGTAACTTTCATGCCATCACTTACTTTCTTCCATCGTATGTAAGGCCCACATATAGGAATTTCATCCTCCTATAACTTGGTTCTATCGCACGATCTAAGACAGAAAGAAGGTCAACAATCCCTAGATGCCCCGTAGCCTCTTGTTTATAAATGTGGCGCGCTTCACACTATAAACAGGACTCTATCGGACACGATTTTGCAGACAACCCCTAGGACAGACCCGCTCTGATACCACTTTGTCACACCCTTAATCCGATAGGGTGTGATGGGCACCCGACCCTTACCTAGGACCGAGCGAACCCACTGACCTTCGTAATACTCACAATCATGCTGGGCTCACAAAACAGAACATAAGCACATACTGAAAATTTTTCGAAGAACAACATACTATTTATCTTTTTTTTCAGATCAAATAAAATTCGTAATCATACAAATCCGTAACATAATGCACAATAATACGTCGGCTTACAAAACTGACATATCATACACACGACACTGTCTGCAAAGTCTCTACCAACATCTCAGATACCGTACGAAAGCACCTCGTACTCGGCAAAAGACCTGAGAAATGGAGCTCGCCAATCCACTGGAACATCTTCTCGCTAACATCATCTACTCATCCGTGGGTACCGCGCGGCATGAAACGCAGCCCCGAAGAAAAGGGGGCCGTCGTACGGAAAATGTACCGAGTATGTAAAGTCGAAATACCGTAAACGTAATCATAAACAAATCCGTATGTACAAAAGATAGTCAACAAACCATAGTCGAATCGTATACGGAGGTATAATGATGAGCCTTATCAAAAATCAGAGGTGCAGAAGTCTGACATACTGAATCATGATCGGAGTCTGGAGTATAGAAAATGTGTACCTAATCTAGAATAGCAAAATGCCTACTTTTAGATTTTAAGTGATGCAAATCAGAGTCATACACAGGGCACAGGAACATGGTCACCACTCCCGTCTCTAGCGCCATGACACATCACAACGTAGACACGGTGCCCGGGGACATATACCACGTCGGGAAACTGAACATATCATAATATAGACACGGTACCCCGGGAACCGGACATATACCACGAGAACTCGGGAACCTGTCACATCATAATCCATATACACGGTAACTGGGGACGGACATATACCACGCACCCCGAACCGCACACGGTAATCGGAGACGGACATATACCACAGTTCCGGAACCGACCACCGTACTCCGGAGACGGACATATACCACAGTACTCCGGAGACGGACATATCATACTCCATATACACGGTAACCGGGGACGGACATATACCACAGTACCCCGGAACCGAACACCTCGTACTTCAGAATTTATGTGTGGAACCCGGCCCTCAGACAAAGGGCTCGACGAACCAAACGCACGATACATACCGACCCGGGATCCGGTGAAGGAGATCATAACAAGTGCACGAGCAGAGTAGTAAGAAACTAAATGCGCATAAATCAAGACTTTATGGAATGATCGAACGTACTGTCAGGTTATTCGTAACAAATTACTTAATCGAAATGCGTGGGCCCCACCTCGGTCGAATTGAGGCGGCGTACCCCAAACTATGGTCGTTAGGCCTTACGAGGTCTTATACAGAGGATTCTAGGCCCTCCAATATCATTTGGGCAAGCTACGGATGTTTAAGCATTTTTTTTCAACAAAACAAGACATTTTCGATTCAATTCTTCTGAATGACAAAGGGCCAAAGTGAAGCTCGGATTCCGAGGAGTAGAGTCGTCCCCAAAGCTCGCGTTTTAGCCTATCATACATAGGACATGCCAAGAGAAGGAATAAGCAAGCTTTACATACATTAGTTGCGCCTTACGCTCGTCCAAACTCAAATCCTGTTTCGTCCAAAACATACAAATGGTCACATTTGCCAATTACTATTCATAAGGCTTAAAATTCCAATCTTGAATTAGTACTTGTCTACCGAAATTTCGGCAGCACCTCCCCTACAAATACGACACCCCGAGAATTCAACTCGGCCAAAATAATTCAACAACAACACCAACAACCATTACACGACACAATATAGCATAACTAGTCTTCTTTCCAACATAGTGCAATAGCTTTCATTTCCACTTCACATTTTTAATTCCATACCAACATTCTCATATTCATTTACTAATCAAGATCACTCCAATACAATTCGAAATCATTTCATATCATTCTTACAAAATATTCACAAAATATACAAAATATACAAAATATACAAATTTTTCCACCAAAACCATAATTCATCCGAAACTTCTAATCTTCAACATACATATTCATAACACATTTCCATCTTCCCATTTCATCAACCATGATGATAATTTGCACCTTGAAAACTTCATTTCCATAATATCATAAAATCATCCTAAAATGACAAAAAATTTCTACATTCCATTCCAATGCCAACTTAAACCATTTTACTTTCATTCACATTATAAGGGTCACAACAACACAACTAACACATCAAACAAAATTAATTCATTCCCCTTCTACTTCCAGGCACCACACGGCCATACCCTATATTTCCAACTTCAACCAAATTCACTCAACTTCCACTTCCAATACAAATTCCACAATAACCACAACTAAAATACAACATAAAATTCAACTCATCCTAACTATACAACATAGCACATATACGGACACATGCACACATGCACACCCACTTTGCAAACTTTCATATTTCTATATATTCTACTCATTTTCATATACTACAACACAAACAAACCTTCATAACATAAATAAAAGGGATGAATTCTTACCTTTTCCTTCCAACTTCTTCACTTAACTCAAGTGTTGAATTGATGAAACAAGGACTCAATCTTCCAAAACAACTACGCCAAGTCGTAAAGGGACCTTGAATTAGTATGAATACCACAAGAAAATAATTTTTGAAGAAAGATTTCAAAGGGACAAAAATTGGAGGACATGGCCGAATGCCATGTTTCCTTTGCTCTTCATCTTTTGTTTTTCCTCCTCTTCTAATTTTCTTGAATCTTCTATACATAATGCCCCCTTTATATTAATTATCACATGGAGAATTAATAAAGATCCATGGGCTTGGGCCATTGTATGGCCGGCCACCCCTCTCTCTTTTGGACCTCATTTTTCTTTTTATTTTTGAGCCCAATTGGCTATAAATTTTGTTTTGAAATTCCCGAAACTAATTTCCAAAATTCCAATTTTGCCCTTGGCCTTCCTCACTATTTCACATTCATATTTTTCAAGAACAACAACATACATATTGACCAAAATCAACATATTACCTTATTCTTACAAGTCACAATTATTTTCAAGTTTCCCAAATATGCAAAAGTACGGGACATAACACTAAGCCCAACAGAAAAATGCACGAATTAATATTTTTCGCCCCAATATGCGTTCCAATGCTTATGCCTTCCATGATAAGGGTAGACTCTATTTAGATTTGTTAGTGGGCCTCAATGGACCCACCAACGTACAGGGGTAATCACAACAAATAGGTATACATAATATTAGTAAAATAACCGAGGATGATAATTGTTAAACCCATAGTTTCTGTACGTTGGTTTATTCGTTAGGTGTTAGCTATTCAATTGCAGACATCAAAGTTATTGTCGAGAAGATGCAAGATCATAGGTGCTCGTCCTATAGTTGTAAGAGTTTGAGTTGACGTAACAGGTTATAGAAGGATTGGAAAACAAGTGAACTATGGAGATTAAGCTTCCGAGGCTTTGAAGGAAAGTTGGGTAAGGTTTGGTATGAAAATTTTGGTCTAACTGGGAGAAAGAATATCTTTTAGTATATTGATAGTTTTGAAGTGAAACAAAAGTATAAAGTGAAGTTCAGCAAGTCTAGTTTCCAATGCAACAAACCACTCCTCAATAGGACATCGGGGCAAGCAGATATGGACGTTAAAAGTCGAGCTAGCAGGCCAGGAAAATGGTCTGCGCGAACGCGCTAGGGAGTGGCGCGAACGCGTAGAAGGACAAGGGCCAACATAGCACGAACGCGCCACAACGAGGCGCGAACGCGCTAAGTAATTTTGAGGCTCGGTTAAGGGACGAAGGTTATATTATAAGAGTGTAATAATAATATACATATGACATTCAGAGACCGTATGGTGTAAATCAGTTAGTACGTTACTTGATGAATAGCCCTCGTAACTGTAAATTAAGGTGAGGCTCACATGCCAGGGTTTTATAAAGGACACAGGGAGAGATACATGAATAGTACATGGGAAGCTGAGCAAGTCCTAAGAAAGACCCTTAAGCCAAATATGGACATAAGCCCTCCAAAAGGATGATTTAAGGATACATTTTCGGATGATCTGACTTGAAGAGGCCAAAACGCCATTATAAGTTTGGAATTTGGAAAGACACCAAAAATGAAAGTTGTAGATAATTGAATTACCTTTCCAATCATAAGTCTTGGGCCTTTGTACCATATCAAGATCAAGAGTTATGACCTTTTTACTAAACGAACGCGCAGGTAGAAAAGTTAAGCCAGCGCGAACGCTCCCAAAGGGGGCGCGATCGCGCTAAAGGAATTTTAAGTGGGTCCCGGCAGAACCTGGACCGTTATAAAAAGGGGCTTACCCCTCATTTTCTTCATCAAACACCCCAAGCCTTCTCCAAAAATCTGGGGACTTCCTCCCTACTCCCAACACCAACTTTTTAGCCTAAACCATGTATAATTCTCAAATTTCGGTCCAGACAGCGTATAGTTGCGACTATACAATTCTATAGTAATGCGTTGTGGCTTAATTCTAGGGTGGAGAAGTGAAGATATTGCAGTATTATCAAGAGCAAGGTATGAATCTCTTTCTATTTATGTTAATACCGGCTTATTCACGAAGATAGAGTGGTTAAATAATTGTATGGTGAGTTAATTAGTCATGGAACTTGGAAAATAGCGTGTGGGCTGTTTTATGGAATACTTTGGTATTGGGAATAATGTTATTGATGTTGGTATTATTTTTATTGTTGTTGGTTGTTGAATTGATAATTCGGGCTAGGCATATAAACAGGGGAGATGCTGCTCGATTTTTGGCAGAACATAAAATAGTTTGATTTGAAAACTTGGAACAAGTGTGCGATAAAGATTCTAACGTTAGTGTAAATTCTCTCGAATGTAGATTTACGAGCCGGGACGGATAAGCCTAACTAATAGGAGGTCGAACAGGTATGTTAAGGCTCGTCCCTTTCTTTCAAAGGCATGATTCCTATGTTATGACCCCATAAATGCTTCCATAGCCTCCTTGTTTTCAAGTGAGAAGTTCATGATTCAAAGGCATGACTCCTTTCTTGATAATCCATAAATGCTTTCCAAAATGTTCGTATTTTCCAAAACAGAGATTTATGATTCCGTATGCTTTTATGACAACGCGATGAATATGCTTTTACAATGACAACGATGATGTCGAAGATGAGAATGATTCTATTATGATTACAATGATAATGATGATTTTATGTTTAAAGGTTCGAAGTTCATGATTTCAATGTTATTATGAGAATGTTGAGTTATTTCATGATTTTCTCAAATTTATTCATTGTTGATGGTCTCATCACATAATGTTCGTTCCTTCGAGGTGAGATATAGCGATGACGCTTACTCCATAAAATAATCGGAGGTTACCGACCTTACGTCACTCCGATAGAGTCATAGCGTTCTTTGGGCTCTCATGCATGCTACTTATATTATATATGTATGTAATATATATATATGTATATAGGGGATATGGGGAAAGGTGAGGCTCTATAGACGCATGGCTACCTGATCAGTAGGTAAATTATGATATTGTTCCGCACACGGGGTATATGGTTAAATGGATCGGGCCGACGCTCCTCGGAACTGTTATATATTTATGGATCGAGCTGCACGTTCCGCAACAATTCTATTTTATGTATACATGTATGAGAAATGTTTTTCAAAGAAAGCTAAGCATGCATGGTATCCGCCCTAAGAGGCATCCAGATGTACAGGTTATTCCCCTATCTGATGTTATGTTCCATATGTCTTATTATATTACTGCTCATGCCTTACATACTTGGTACATTACTCGTACTGACGTCCTTTCTTGTGGATGCTGTGTTCATGCCCACAGGTAGATGGGGAGACGGTACAGATCCCTAGGAACCTTGTCAGCAGCTTTGCAGAAGCACTCCACTACTCTGGAGTTGTCGCTTATTGGTATATTATTTTGTGTACATATTTGGGGCATGGAGGGGTCCTGTCCCATCCTGATGTTCAGTATTCTAGTTAGGGGCTCGTAGATATATATGTGTGGGTAGTAGATGTCTCATGATCACCTTAGTGTATATTTTTTATATCACTTTTGGCACCTCGAGAACTTAGGTATATAGGCATGTTTTGTGAAGATATTTAGTGACCATCTCACCGCAAGTATGTTGAGAAATATGTTTGCACAAGTTGAGTGATAGATAGTATGATAAGAGGTGCTCGGTAGCTAGTACCGGGTACCCGTCATGGCCCTCTTGCTGGGTCATGATAAAAGTGGTATCAGAGCAGTTCTGTCCTAGGGTGTGATACACTCAAATTACACCTATTAATGATATAACGTGGACGTTGTCAAATATAGTAACCCAACGAGGTTGGGGTCGAATCCCACCGAGAATATAGTGTGAAAAGTTTACTAAACAAGTATTATACTAATCTTGCGGTCCTGGTGTATTCCAAAAAAGGGTTTTATAATTGATTTGGTTTGTGGACTAATGTAAAGTAACTGGAAATTTAAAGTCAAATATATGGGTAAAAAGAACCAAGGTTGTGTCCCCGTCAGATAAAGTGTATGATCATGGGTATCGATCTTGATATATTTCTAATGGGCTATTTGTATGGATGCACTTAACCTCTATGTGAGTCTAAATTATTTCCCAATAAAAAAAGATTATTTCTTTCTATGGTTGTTCCAAAGATAAGAAAGTATGCATGAAGAACGGTTAATTTTGCCAAGTAAATTCCTCTTATTCCTAAGTGAATTTATTAAACAAGATTTAAAGCCCTGAGTTCTTGTTATTTGTTCTTACCTAACCCTAACTATTTTCCCAAATAAACTAAAGTTTATGGCGTTAGCTAATGTTTACAAACACTAACTATATGATGAATACGAAGAACAAATAAACCCTAACAATCTGTTATGCGTATATCTTTCACGATCCCTAATCACAACACATCCATCCTTGGGTTCACAACCTTAGTAAAGGTGTTTAGCTACTCATGGCATTAAGAAAACAATAAAATACTGAAGATTGCATAATTGAATTATTGTATTGAACTTACGAATAAAACTTGAAAGTAATGAATGTAATTGTCTGGAAATCATAAAAAGCAATAACAACTCAAAAGTAATTACTACAAGTCTAAAACTCCAGATGTCTGAAAAATAAAACCTAAACAGGTATTTATACAAGTCAAACTCGGAATAATCAATCCCAGTCCTGTTTTAGCTCGACTTGCACTTCGACGGTCGTCGATAGGCTCGACGACCATATCGACGATCTGAGTGTGCCTTTTTCACTCTGCAGGAACTCCACCGTCGAAGCACTTCGATAGACCGTCGATTATGTCGACGGTGCAGATCGACGATCTGATGATGCTCTGATGATATGTTACTTTGCAGGAACTTTTTGACGAGGCGATTTGACGGACCGTCGAGCATGTTGACGGTCCGTCCTTGTGCTTATCAGAACAGATTGTTTCTTTTCCTCGTTTTTTCTTTTTCCGAGCATTCTAACCTCAAAATACCTGCACAACACACAAAACACATCAAACTAACACAAACTTGCTCAAAAACAAGTAAAACTTAAAGTTGAAAATCATTAGATGTGCCAAAATTCCCGGTACATCAAGACCCCCAACTTAAAGTCTTTGTTTGTCCTCAAGCAAGTCAGCTAACAGACTCAATCTATAAATGTCTCGATATTACAAAGCAAAGCTATCTACAGTGGTTGTGGCAATTAACTTCCAGCAGATCAAGTGTATCACAATGACTCTCCTCGCAATAAAGACAAAACCAATCAAGGACTCATTGCAACTAACCATGAGGCTTCAATTGATGACATCTAGTTATCACAAAAACCATCGCGCACACGAATCAAGACTCACGGGAAATCAGTCACTTAACAACTTCTAATGCCCTCACAAAGACCAGAGAATGTCCCAACATAAATGTACACACAGAATGGGACAGAAGACAAAGGAGAAGAGAAACACTCACACTCACAAAGAAATTCTCTAGCCATATATGCAAATACCATAAGCTTGCCTTTATTTTCAGCGCCCTCGACTTTGGACAGTTCGGCTGTGATCACACTAAGACTTTTTCAAGGTTCTAATGTAGGCTTGGGGATGGGCAGGATAGATATTTGGATAACAGTGACTCACCCTCCTTGAACACTACATCTTATTCTTCTCTTTTACCCTTTTCGCCTTTTGTTTTCTTTCCTTCTTTCTTTTTATTGCCTCGGTGTGGTTTTATTGTGATTCTACTTCTCTACGCATATTTTTTTTATTTGGTTGCTTTATATATATATATATATATATATATATTTTTTTTTTTTTTTTTTTTTTTTTACTTACCACACCGCTGTCTTTTAACTAGGCACTTTACTTCAACCCACTTTAGGCTTATGCCTCATATTCCCTTAGTCCACCTATCACCCCCAACTTAGGATTTTAGCCTCAATCTTATTATTTTAGTGCCAAGAAGGGACCGGGTGCAAAAAGAGATGGATATTAAGAACGGGTATCGGCTTGTTACGGCTAATCAAAGACAAGTTTTCAGGCTCAAAATGGCTAACAAGGGATATTAATCTATGGGTAGGCTTATATTCAGGCTAAATAGGGGTTTCCTAACACAAACAAAGCCTAAGATCATTTCACAGCTTCACTTATCTCAGAATGTAGGCACGACTAACCAAGCAAGTTCAGGATCACATACAAAACTAGAGAATATTTCTACAAACCCTCACAACACATGGCATCAGAATTGTCAGCACATTAGTCTCCCTGCTAAAATTTCACACACAAGGTAACCCAATAATCTAAATGTCACACAAGGAAGCATGCATGTCAATTAAACAACAAAGTCCATTTTTTTTTTCAAAAGTTTCGGAGAGGAGTATTTTTTCTCAAAATCAAAATAAGACAGCCCTAAGTTAATCAAACCACCACCACATAAGTCAACAATACTCTACTTTATCTAAACACGACCTAAACATTCTAGGTTCAACAGAAATAAACCCTCGGAAAGAACCATGGCAAAGAAAAGCCGAGGGGGTCCTAAACACATATATGATACATCAAATACTCCCACCCCCAACTGAAAAAGTCTGCAATGTCCCCAATGTAGAAAAAGTAATACCAGGGAGTAGGAATACCCGCTGCTCATCTCTCGACTCATCAGTCAGCGAGGCATCAGGTGGTGCAATCACACCAACAACAGTCTCTGTCGCATCATCAGTAGGAACATCAGTAGTCGTGGCCGTAGGCACTGGCACTGGAGTAGGAAGGGGTGGTGGCAATGTCTCACCACTAGGAGCACTGCTCGAGGCGGCTCCTCTAGTCCCAAACTGGACGTTCTCCACGAGCGATCTCTGAATGGCCTCTGCCACCTGCTGCTCCTCTATACTCGGAACCCTAGGGCGAGTGCTCTCTCGCACCTCCTCCTCATCAAGGGTCGCTCTCTTTCTCTTTCCCAGACCACCTGATGTGGTAGGCGCAACTAACTGCACCACTGGGAGCTCCTCCTCAATATCCTCCGCAACAGACGGTGGTGCTGCTACTAGGCTCGGATCACGAGCCTTCTATAATGTAACATCAGCCTTAATCTACTCTAACTCTGCCCTCAAAGATCTTTGGAAGTGGTCGGGTGAGCCATCTCCAATGCAGTCAATCTCAACTCAAATCCATCCAACCGAGCGGACAGTGTCGTCCTCACAGGATCTAATGCCTCCTCCACTCTCATCCTCACATAATCATCCAGCTGGTTTATTATGATTTTTTACTACTGGTCTGTTGTAGACGCCTGTTTTGCAAATTTCCTAAAGTTGTCCGTTGAGAAGGCATATGGATCAACTCTAGTAGTACCCTGGGGCTGCGTAGCTAGACCCGCTGGGCCGCGGACTGAACTCGGAGGCGGTGGAGCCGAAGTTTGTGGCTCAGGAATAGCAGTCTGAGTCTCAACGGAATCATCACCAACATCAGCAGCTGGAGTCTCGGAGAACCTGCCGACAAGCCTCAATAATAGGTGCGGCAGCGGGCGGTAACTCCCAGAGTCACCCGCGGCCCCGGGATGAATAAGCTTCTGCGGTAGGGGTACCCCTCCAAGTGCCACTGGGAACCCATCCGCTTCCCCTTGGCTCTCATCAACGACCTCATTCTTGCTCTTTTCTACCGATTAAACCGATGAAGCTATAATCCGCTGGTCGATATCATCTATAAATCGCACCTGTGACCTCCGAACAAGCTCTGTAATTAGGCATGCAAGTATCAGGGAAGTATTGGGCTGGGAAGCCCTCAACTGTATCTTCGTACTACCCAATGCCCCGAAATCAATTGGGTATCTGGACATCCATGCGGCTATAACAACCTGTCTATCAACCTTAAGAGCATTATCAGCCTGAGTGGGGAAAAGCCGCAATTACACCACGCTCCACCAAAACTTTTCCTCTAGAGTCAACCACTTCTTCTTTATCTAATTCTTCAAATTAGTACACTCGACTCTCTTGGTCGGGTGACCCAACACTGTAGCTACCCAGTCCCTGACGGACTGCTCCTTGTGCCTTCGCAATTTGTCTTCTAACTCAATTGCTTGCCTAGGGTGTTATATCCCGCATTTTGTACGTTGGGACATTCTGAGCCAATTGTGGAAAGTTATGAATAAGGCTATTTTCCGACTTTGATTTAAGTATAAGTTGCATATTCATCTTTTTGTTGGTATGGGGCGTTAAGGGTAAATTCGGAATAAGGAAAATTAGAGGCTAGAAGTTGCAAAAATTATTTCATGAAAAGGCCATAAGTGGCCATGTGGCCGTGGGATCCATGTGGGTCCCACCCATGACTTGGCCCAATTACCTTATGCCATAAAGTGGTACATGTGCTCATTTTATATTGCAAGAGATATATATATATATATATATATATATATATATATAAATGGGCAAAGGATGACCAAGTCAAGAAAATTGTTCATCTTTTGTGACTTATGAAAAGTCTAGAAAATTGGAGAAAAAAAAAGTGCACATGACCGGCCATGTGCATGGTATATATATATATATATATGCATAGAGGGAAGACCAAACAAGACAATTCATTCTTCAACTTATGAAAGTTCAAGAAAACTGAAGAAAAGAGAGAAGGGAGCAGTCGGCCAAGAAGGTCGTCGAACAAAGCCCTATGGAATTTGATTAGGAAAAAATTATATTCTTCAAGATTTTCAACTCCTTGAAAGGTCCTTATTATCATGGAGTAGTTGTTGGAACAAGAAAACCATTCGTTTTGCAAAGGACAAATCCTAGCCGTGAGTTGGAGGCAAGTGAAAGAGGTGAGGTTCTATCCTTTCGCATGTGTTATGGACGTTCGAGTATGTTGTGATGTGTTGAAATGGATGAAATTCATGAAGTTGTGTGTGGATGTTGGCCGAATGTATGGGTTTTGTGTAGAAAAGATGAACTAATGTTATTTAGTGTTCTAGTGATGTTGTTGTGGATATTATGATGTAAAATGAATGTTTGATGACTCATGTTGAAGTCGTAGGCGTGCAGTGTTTTGGAAAATTAATATGATTTTAATATAGTTTCTTGTATTAATGGAAATAATGTTGCTAACGTATGGAAGTGTTGATATAGTTCATGGATTCTTAAGAATGAAATGTGTTGTCATTGCTTTATGGAATTTGGAAATTTCGGGAAAGAGTGTAATGGTTGGTAGTTTGATATTGTATGAATTGCTTGAAATGTTCTTGAATCGTCTTTTGAATGGTCTTGGATTAATATTTGAACGTCTGATCATTGGTGTTAGATTGAACGCATGTAGTTTATTTGAATGTAAATGGAATGTCGATGAGTTATGTAGAAAAGAATTGCTAATGCTAGAATGCGATTTGAATTGATTCTTAATGTTGGTAGCATGATTGTTGGTATGGTATTGTTGATGATTGCTTTGGCCGAGTTGAATTCTCGGGTTGTGGAAATTATAGGGAAATGTCGCCCAAATTTCCGTAGATGAGATGATGGCTTGGGATTGAATTCCTTGATGCTTATGACTAATGGATGATGCTTAATGACAGTATTGTAGATCGTGTGAAGCCGAGACGTAAGTTTGGATTAGCTTAGAGGGCGGCCAAGGTATGTAAAGCTTGACCCTCCTTTCTTTGGCATGTCTTAGTACATGTAGGCTATGATATGATCCCCGAGGTAACTCTACTCCCACGATCCGAGCACGTCTATGAGTCTTAGTTGCTTCTTGATATCCGTATTCGTAATATAGTTAAATTGTAGTCCTTATGCCTTTTGTATGATTATATATGAACATGCATAAAAAGATTTTGTTCGAAAAAGGGACGGTAACTACGAATGTCCGTAACTTCCATAGGAAGGCTCGGATCGCTTCGATATGTCCGTAGGAGGTTCTGTAGCGTATGATGATCTTAACCTCCACGGGCGAGCCCGGATCGGTTGGGTACTTGTCTGTGGGCCCGCAAGACGTTCCTTTGTATAGTTCTAGCAACTTGTTAAAAGAACATAATATGGTTAACAACCCGACTTCCGAACATGATTAGTCACTTATCTGTTAAGTCTGAAATGAGAAATCGTATGTATATGATGTTGATCCGTGACTATGATGGCTAAAGTTCTATTTGACAAGTCCCGAGTAACATTCGAAAGAAACTGGATTTGACTATGACTATTGGCTTGGTTTTTAAATGATAGTCTGTTTTGATTGTTTTATGGAATCTGTGTAATTGTACGAAACGAGAATTCGTATGCATATGATTTGGATACGTAACTATTATTGATAGAGTTGTATTTGATATGTTTCCGAGTAATGTCCGGAAGAGATTTGAATTGACTAATGCCATTGGCTTGTAAATGATAATTTGTTTGATTATTCTGTTAAGTCTGTATAAATGTTGTGAGTTGCATATAGATCCCACGATTCTGCTCGTGCATATTATTGTTACTTCCTTCGCCGAGTCCCGGGCCGGTTACTATCGTGCGCACAATCTGAAGTATGTTGAGCTTCCAAAGTATGATGCGCGTCTGATATTATGGTGTTATGATGCGTTCGGTACGCCGAACCCCTCTTGGCCGGGTACCGTGGTTATATGATATGATGTGTGACGGAGAGACGGAGATATGAAAACTTCCGAAGTATGATGAGTTGTGGCGCCCAAGGCAGGAGAGGCGATCACGTTCTGTCCGCCGGGTCCTATTACGGACCGCATAGGGTATATGATATGATAATCTGATGATCTGATGACATGATGATTTGTTAATGTGATGATCTGATAATATAATGAATCTGTTCTGACGGTACGGTAATATGATGACTCTGTTTAATCTGATGGTATGATAATAAGATGATTCTGTTTAATGTGATGATATGATAATATGATGATTCTGTCTGATGTGATGATATGATAATCTGATGATTCTGTTTACCGAGTCCCTCACTAGAGGGCCGGGACACGTTACATGTTATATATACGTATTCAGAAATATGATCTGTTGGTTTCGTAGCTCAGTGGGGCAAACCCAATGGTGGGCAAACCTCGCGGTACGCTGAGTCCCAAAGTGAGGGGGGTGAGCGTAAGGCCGCCTTAGGCGAATCCCACATTGGTTTAGGCGAATCCCACATCGGTTAATGTCAGCTGCTATGATATGATCTATTTTCCATATATATGAGACAGAAATGTTTTTAAAAGAAAGCTAAGCATTTCGGCTTTCCGATCATTATATTAGTCATCTGCACCTCGTATGTATGATTGTCTTTCGGATACAAGCACCTTGACATTTTGGTTATTATGTTCACTGTCTG
This sequence comes from Lycium ferocissimum, assembly GCF_029784015.1. Taxonomy (NCBI): domain Eukaryota; kingdom Viridiplantae; phylum Streptophyta; class Magnoliopsida; order Solanales; family Solanaceae; genus Lycium; species Lycium ferocissimum. The sequence goes on along the minus strand of NW_026718814.1, from coordinate 86,249 downwards.
TACTCCTTATTTCGGTTATGATCTCGTTTTCTGTATTCCATGCTTTACATACTCAGTACATATTCCGTACTGACCCCCTTTCTTCGGGGGTCGCGTTTCATGTAGTGTGTGCACCCGACGAGCCAAGACATTAGTAGAAGGTGTCCCACGGGATTGGCGAGCTCCATTTCCTCCGAGTATCGCCGAGTCGATGTTTATGTTACGAAAGTTTGTTCTATGTTAGAGACTTTGCAGACAGGGTCATGTGTATAGTGTGTCAGTTATGTAGGCGGCTCTATAAGCCGAGGTACTGTTACGAATTATATTACAGGCATTATATGATTACAGCTTTGTACTTGGTTTGAGGAAGACGGAAAGGCATGTTCGTTTTCCAAAAAAAAAATTCATTACATATTTGTGTTATGGCTAAGGGCCCAGTACGATTACGAGTATTACGAGAGTCAGCGGGTTCGCTCGGCCCTAGGTAAGGGTCGGGTGCCCATCACACCCTATCGGATTAAGGGTGTGACATAGGGGCATTGTAGTTATCATCGAAATATACTCTGTTGATAGCCTGGGCAGATATATCAACACTCACCCCTCTGATCTCAACCTCGCTCCATGGCGGTAGCTCCTTCAACTTCTGGCGCATCTTTCTGACTTTCGAGATCAATACCCCATATGCGGCATATATCTCAAGAACTAAAACAGGGCAATAGTCCCCAGGCGGATCCTGTATGAACTCTAACTGATAGTGACGAATAAGCTCCCTGGCTCTGGGTAAGATCTCAAGCCCCTCAAAACTGATCTGCCGTTCTTCATTTATAGTTCGTTTCTCATGTTGAGTGTCGTATCCTTTCAATTCAATGCATACTCATACAGCTTCCTGGCACCCTCAACAGTGAAACGATCCTCAAGCCTCTTGCTTCTAAGTTCCCGAGCCCTAGCCGCCCGGCAAAGATCGCACGCATCGCCTCATCATTACCAGTCCGCGAGCTCGGACGGTCCGGGAACTAGAATGTGCCCGAGAGGACCGAGCAGCCTCCCTCGCAGACCGTGCTCGCGCAGCGGCGAGGCATTTCTAGATGCGCCTCGATCCCTCCTCTCCTCGGATCCATCACCGGACCTGTATAGATGATTCCTCCTCTTCGACCGGGGAGGAGCCGGGAGGCGGTGAGCCCTGCATCGGTGGACTCGCCCTGTTCCATGGGGGAGGAGCAACCCTAGTCTTCTTCAAGGGCATAACCTCAGGCTCATCATCCGACCCCTCATCTCTAAGTGTGGGTTGGCCACCGGGCCTCCTTCGACCCGTTGCTCTTTGCGTTTGCCTCGAGCCACCCCCTTGGGTGGTTGTCAACTTGGGTAGTGCCATACCTATAATCATCAAAAACCACAATCTAGTCAATCTGTACAAGTGAAATCAACACAGTTAGTTTCTGGAAAAAAAATTTGCTTCAGTTCTCTGATGTTTTCTGTCTGCAGACCGTCGATGCACTTTGACGGACCGTCGAACCTGTCGACGGACCGTCAAACAGCTCGACGGGACCGTCTTTGTACAAAGACGGTTCGTCGACCTATCGATGGTGCCGTCGACATATTTACGGCCCTGCAGCAGCAACAAATAGTTAACTGACATCAACCATTTGCTTCAGCTTTGTGTTTTCCACTTCAACCAATCAGAGAACCAATTCTTCATTATTAGGCACATTTGCGATTTTGGGGCTTTGGGTTACTCAGACTTCACCCTTATGTTTGACCCAAGTTTCAACCCTTTAGGCAATTATCCGGGTTTCGTTTGGTGGGTATAACAATTTTAAACCGAGATTTTTAATCGAAATACCCTCTAATCCATTGGAGTTACTCATACTTCACTCCTGAAGCATCATGTTTCAACAGAATTCTCTTTTTCGGACCATTGGCGGGCATAATGAACCAACAAGTTGATCAAAATGCCCGCCGACTCAATGGGCGCACGATACCTCGTCCCCACGAGTCCATCTAACAACAATCATACCAAATTCCCTTCCCCCAACCATAATTTCACAATTTTTCCAATTCAAACATAGATTTCATTCAACAAATACAAACCCTAAGTCATAATATCTACCCTTAGCATTCACATAACCTATCTCACTACCCCAACCCATTTAACACAGCCCCAACTTAATTATTCATGATATAAACACACACCAAATTCTCATTCTAAGTACCCATTAAATTAGGAACCCTAGGTAGTGTTATTTAGGAAATTTTGAACAGCATTGCTTAAAGTAATACCAAGAAGAGGCCGAAATTAACTCAATATACCTGCCTATGTGAAGAAGTAGAAGGGTTTTTTTACTACAAATCCAATAAAAACAATGCAATAGAAGTTCGTTCTTGGGCAGAGGGTTCCGAAAATCAGTGGTGAACTTTTAGGGTAGGAGATTGTAAAGAGATTGTAGTGGGTTGTGATTTATAGAGGAAATTATGGGAAGTTATGGAGGGAGTTCATGGGAGCAGTTTTATTTTTAAAACGCCTATGCACTTTTTCTTGTTTTAAAAACCCGACTATTTGCCCTTTAATTTTTTTTGAAGTTATTGGACGAGTCGTCGACATGTCGACGACTCGTCAAAACGTAAAGACGACAAGAAATTTAACAGAAAGAGATTACCTGTTGACGAGCACTTCGACAGCGTCATCGAACGTGTCGACTGTCCGTCGACATGCTCGTCGACTTATGTACCTGCAGATTAGCAGTTGCTAATCCTCAGAAGTTATGCTCTGCAGACCTTCATTTTACATTGATGGTCCGTCAACATGTCGACGATCCGTCTTTGTGCTCTGGTGTAACTTTGCTGGTTTTCTGAGTTTCAGTTCCTGCGCACTCGATACCTGTGAAAAACTAAAAAAACAAAAAAAACTAAAACCTACAAAAACAAAAGTACAGAATTTAAAACTTGGGTTGCCTCCGAAGAAGCGCTTGATTTAACGTCGCAAAGACGATGGTGTTATCAGTTTACTCTTGGTTGGGACTTGCTGCTTCAGCATTCGTCCCAAGGTGCTTCAACCGATATCGGTCTACAATTCTATTTCCGTCCATCATACCATGGTAGTGCTTCACCCTCTGCCCGTTCACCTTAAATGTCCGAATTCCATCTTCGAACTTCAATTCAATAGCTCCATGGGGTGAGAGACTTACCACTTCAAAGGGACCTGACCACCGTGATTTTAATTTGCCCGGAAGCAGCTTCAATCTAGAATTAAACAGCAAGATGGGGTCACCCTTATAGAATTCCCGCTTCAGGATTTTCTTGTCATGATACTGCTTCATCCTCTCTTTGTATAGCGCTGCACTTTCATATGCCTGATAGCGGAACTCATCCATCTCATTGAGCTGAAACAACCTGAGTTTGGTCGCTTCTTCCCAATTCATATTCAATTTCTTCAAGGCCCACATGGCCTTATGCTCAAGTTCAACTGGCAGGTGACATGCCTTCCCGAAAACTAGCTTGAAGGGTGAAGTCCCAATCGGAGTCTTGAAGGCAGTCCAGTAAGCCTATAGAGCATCATCGAGCTTGCGGGCCCAATCAGTTCTGTTTGCATTCACCGTCTTTGCTAAATTACTCTTTATCTCCCGATTAGAGACTTCAACTTGCCCGCTTGTCTGAGAATGATATGGGGTTGCCACCCTATGCTTGACTCCATACTTTTCCATCAATCCCGCTAAGGCTTTATTGCAAAAGTGAGAACTACCATCACTGATTATTGCCGTTGGGGTACCAAAACGAGTAAATATGTTCTTTTTCAAGAATCCCATGACACTCTTGGCTTCATTATTAGGTAAAGCCACCGCTTCTACCCATTTGGAGACATAATCAACAACCACCAAGATATATTTCAAGCCACAAGAGCTTACAAAGGGACCCATAAAATCAATTCCCCAAACATCGAACACTTTAAATTCCATTACAAAGTTCATAGGCATCTCTTGCCTCCTACCAATATTTCCCTGCCTTTGGCACTGATCAGAAGAACGCACCATCAGATTGGCATCATGAAAGAGAGTAAGCCAATAATAACCACATTCGAGGACCTTTGCAGCAGTCCTCGTACCACTATGATGTCCCCCAACTGGAGAGTCATGGCAAGCCTTCAAAATTTCCAACACCTCACTCTCTGGGACACAGCGCCGAATAATGTTATCAACACAAGTTCTGAATAAATATGGTTCATCCCAATAGTATTGACGAACATCCCGCAAAAACTTCTTTTTCTGATACGATTTTATCTAGTCGGGAATGCTACCAGTTACCAAGTAGTTAGCAAAATCGGCAAACCAAGGTGCCACCTGCATAGACACGGCCAAAACTTGCTCATCTAGAAATGCATCTTCAATGTCAAGTTCTTCTGCTGGCACCCCAGTTTTTTCAAGCCTAGAGAGATGATCTGCAACCTGATTTTTGGATCCCTTTCGATCTTTTACTTCAAAATCAAACTCTTGCAACAAAAGGACCCAACGAATCAGTCGCTGCTTAGCTTCCTTCTTTGCCATCAAATACCTCAACACAGCATGGTCAGTGTACACCACTACCTTGGATCCTAGCAAATAGGACCGAAACTTCTCAAAAGCATATACTATTGCAAGAAGTTCTTGCTCGGTCACCGTGTAGTTCATCTGCGCCGCATTAAGTGTTCTACTAGCATAGTAGATCAGGTGCATAATTTTATTGTGCCTCTAGCCAAGCACAACACCTATCACAAAGCCACTAGCATCACACATCAGCTCAAAAGGTAAGGACCAATCCGGAGTAGCAATCACAGGAGCAGTAGTGAGGCGCTCCTTTAATTCATCAAACGCCTGTCGGCACTTGTCATCAAACACAAATTGAGCCTCTTTTTCAAGAAGCTTGCATATCGGGTTAGCAATCTTGGAGAAATCCTTGATGAAGCACCTATAGAACCCAAAGATGTCCTAAGAAACTTCGGACACCTTTGACTGAGATGGGTGGAGGAAGTTTTGCAATCACATCTATCTTCGCTTGATCGACCTCTATTCCCTTTTCAAAGATTTTGTGACCGAGGACGATCCCTTCCTTCACCATAAAGTGGCACTTCTCCCAATTTAGCACCAGATTTGTCTCCACACATCTTTTCAAAGACTTGACCCAGATGGTCAAGACAATCATCAAACGAATCACCAACAAAGAAATCATCCATAAATACCTCCAAGAAGTCCTCTACCATGAAAGAAAATGTCACGACCCAACCGGAGGGCCGCGACAGGCACCCGGTGCTAACCCACCCGGGCACCTCTTAACATACTTTCACGTCAAATCTAGGTGAGCCACACGGCTAAATCATGCTTTTCATTCATCATCATTCTAATACCATTGGGCAAAAATTCATTTATATCAACATTAACAACTATGCCCGAGTAAATGTACATAAGCCGACGAGGCTTGGCAAAATAATATCCCAAAATATAGGCCCACAAGGCCAAACACACCTACCCATATACATATGTCTACGAGCCTCTAAGAAGAGTATGTCATAACATATAGGCGGGACAGGACCCCGTCGTGCCCATAAATATGTACACAAAAGAATCTATACCAAAGTTGTGGCTCCGAATGAAATGGAGCTCCGCTATGTAGTCCCCCGAGAAATATAGCTATGGATCAAGTCGTCTCCCCCGGCCACCGCGGATATGACGCAGCGTCCACAAACAAAAGGACTTCAGTACGGAGAATGTACTGAGTATGTAAAGCATGATCAATATCAATATAAAAGCATAATAGACAACATATGAAATAACATAGGATAAGAGATAATAGCATTATCGGCATAGCACTTACTTGCCTTCCAAAGGGACATTCCTTTTCTATTGCTTATCCGTACATACATCCATATCCGTACTCATTTACCTTTCGTATCCATTTTCGTATTCATATTCATATTTCCATTCATACTCATATTTATATCATATACATTGCATATACATAGCCTTTACTTAACATTTACATATACTTAGCATATTCGTACTCATATTGATGTCATATGCATAGCATTTATATAGCATACCCGACCACGAAGGTTCGGTGTTTCACATACCTGGCCCTACCAAGGCTCAGTGTCATACATACCTGGCCCTACCAAGGCTCAGTGTTATCCGTACCCAACTGCAGTGGTGTGCGCGTTACATATATACATATCTACTATATTATACCTGGCCATATAAGCTCGGGGTTTCATAATAGCCACACATGGGCATATATACATATAAGCTCATAAGCATCTTGTTATATCCCGTATTTTGAGCAACGGGACAACTTGTGTGAATTATGAGAAGTTAGGGACAAGGCTATCCCGAGAGACTTTCGTTTGTTTTAAAGGCTTAAATTTTGTATGATTTCAATGTCTTGAAAATGTTATAAGAACACTTGGAGGAATTTTCCATAATTAGTAAGTTAGCTATTTTGGGTAAGTTGAAAATTCAAATTTTTTTTTTTTTTTTTTAATAAGGCAAGGTGGCCGGCCACTCCTTAGTGGGCCATGGCCACATGGATCACATGGTAATTTATATAAGATGACCAAGTCATCTTCTACACTTAGTCATTTTTCTAGAGAAATCAAGAACCAAATTGAAGAACCACAAAATAGGGCATTCGGCCAACCCCAAGGAAAAGCAAGACTAATTTTCTTCCATCAAAAAAATAAATTCCTCAAGCAAAGTTGCTAATTCAAGGGTGCTAAACAACGTGGTGTTGTTGTTTCGGAGAATAATCCGCTCGTTCTCTAGCGACCAATTTTGGTCAAGTTAAGAAGTGAAGGAAAGGAGGTGAGTTTTAATCTTGTTTTGTGTGTTAGGAATGATTTATATGTGTTGTTTGTATGCTAAAAAGGAAGAAATTCATGCTAGGTTTAATGTTGAAGTTGGGCCGTGTATAGTAGGTGTGGCCGTGTGTGTATGTGTTGTGTATAAGTCTTGTATTAATGTTGGTTAGCATGTTTTAATTGTTGTGGTGTGAAGAAAGGAATGAGAATCATCTTGATGTGCAAAAATGGTGTTGGCCGAATGGCCTTTATTGGTGTAATTGTGATTGAATAATCGTCGTTAGTATTTTTGTTATCGTCGTTGGGGATTCTATAATGAAAAATGCAAGTTTGACGACTTGGAATAATGTTATGTTGGTTGTAGGATGATTTGAGAATTTATGAGAATTTTATGTAATTTTTACATCTATGAATATTGCATTGTTAATGTGTAGATTAATGATGTAAAGTATGAATTTGGAAGAGAAGAATGTAATTGATGTTGTTCTCGGGTTTGGGGACCATTTCGGGTTCAATGGTACAATATTTGGAATGTTGGAAAAATCGTGTGAATCACTTAAAGTGTCGTCGCATATGGTTTGAATGGGTTTGGATTAATAGTTGAACGCATGAGCGTTAATGTCGATTTGGTTTCATGAAGTTAGTTGATTATATTGGAATACCTCTAAGTATATAGCAAAATATGTATAATGTTGGAATATGTTGAAATTGTATATTAGTGTTGGAACGTATTGTGAATCGACTATTATTGTTGTGGTTTGGTTTCTTGTTGGGTTGTTGTTGAAACTAGCCGAGTTGAAATCTCGGGTTGGTACATTTACGAGGAAATCTTTTGCCGAAATTTCTATAGAATCTAATGTTCGTTTGGAATTGGATGTCTAAATATGTTTGGCTAATGTTAATGTACCTTGCGTTATGTAGATCTTGGAGTTGCCGAGGGTTGAGGCTAGGTTTGTATTGCGGTTGACTAAGGTATGTAAGGCATCGCTTTCTTTCATTTGGCATGTCCTAGTGCTATTAGGCTATGGCCCGTGTCTCGGGGCTATTCCGTTCGTAAACCCGAGCTAAAATACGCACTTATTTGATCCTAAAGGTTGATTCCTTATTGTGTTCAATATGAGGTTCTTAAGCTTTCAAATGAATGACTTTTTAAAAGACTTATGAAAATCTTGACTACAAAGAGGTCCCGAACATCAAACGTCCGTAACTTTTGCATACGACCTCGAAACGCCCCCAAACATAATATGTAAGTTCATAAGGCATAACTCTCCCCTACCCCTCGTAGTCGGGCTCGGATGGGGGTCGGCACCCTTCCGTGGGGCCCGCGGCCTTTTTATGCCACCTTTATGGATTTTTCCGAAGAATTTAATATTTTCTTCATTATGATTTTCTCGTAAGGATTTCTTATTTACTTAAAGAGTACTGTTTATGATTTTGATGCATATGATTACTCACGACTCTGCTCGTGCTTATGGTTATTGCTTCGTTCACCGGATCCCGGGCCGGTTATGATTCGTGCGCATTATGATAAGTTCCGGTGTGATGCTGTGTTACGGTTCACCGAGCTCCTCGCTAGAGAGCCGGGTCCCGTTTATATGTGGTGTTATGCTGTGTTTGGTGTTATGGTTGGTTATGATGTGTTACGGGGATATGTCGGGTCACGGAGATATGAAACCTTCTGGTGTGATGCTGTGGTATGGCGCCATCGACAAAGGGCGACCATCGTTCTAAGAGCCTTTGCATGATCTTAATTTTTAATGATTATTTTGATATTTTGTAAATCATATTTATTTTCTGTGATATGCTTCTATATTTCTGTAATCCTGCTTTACATACTCAGTACCTATTTCGTACTGACCCCCTTTCTTCGGGGGCTGCGTTTCATGCCCGCAGGTACTGCCGCTCAGTTTGAGGATCCACCTGCTTAGGCCATCTATTCTGCTTATCGGAGTGCTCCTTCTTCCGGGGCTTACATATTTTGGTATATATTTCCTTCTGGTGTATATGTATATTATTCAGGGGTACGACGGGGCCCTGTCCCGTCATATGATTCCGTTATGTTGTTTAGAGGTCTGTGGATATGTACGTGGGTTATGGCTATGTCTGTACAGTATATGTGTGTGTGGCACAGTGTATGTATATGTGATATGTTCTGAGCGGTTCATCCGCCACGGCGACTTTGCTCTCGCTCGCCTATATATGTTTATATGGATATGTTGGCCCCGTGTGGCCTTTGTTGGTATTTTCGAGTGTGTTAATTTTGGTTAGTCAAGAAACGAGGGAAACTCGCCCAAATTTTTGTAAATATTTGAGTTACTATTTTTGGACTTTGGTACGTACGGGTGCCCAAGTCGGGCACTAGTCACGGCCTACGGGGTTGGGTCGTGACACATCTTTAGCCTTTTTACTATCGTCATTCATTACATTCTATCCTTAGAGGATTTCTCATCGTATAAGGAACTTAGTACAATCGTATCATATCGAGAATCATAATCTTAGTAGCTTTTAGAGATAGGATCATAGAAGAATAGATATTTGGCCAAAGAACCATGCCTTATGAAAGAAGGGTTAGCCTTACATACCTTTCCATTTAACTATTCTATCACTTGCACGTGCTTCTTCAATTCTCACGTTTCTACCTTCATTAAAGTGCATACTAACATTAGAGAGTCGATAACTTAGCATACATGACTAAGACTTAGAGAAAATTGGGCAGCGTAACCTTTATTTATATGACTCCCTTCATATCATATATCAGCTCCCAAACATCAATAATAACTTTCACAACATCATCACAATAGCCTTTATTCAACCACATTATCCTTACTTCTCAATTCATTCATATTCATGGTCATATCACACAATTTCGTTCATTCATATACAAGGTCTATTCCATGTTCTCAATATCGTTTATAACATGATTATAATCATAATATATCAAGAATCATAACTCAATCCAAACATTTACTCAAAAGTGACACTATTCCCACATTCATGACCCATTTCCTATTTCCTTATATAATCCAAGTGTTTCAACTTTCAAATACCTTAAACAGCAAGGAAATGTCATAAAACTTACCTTAGATGGTGTAGGAATGAACCTTGGGTGCAAACACTTCACTTGAGAAAAATCCTAGTTTTACCTTCACTTGGATTTCTTATTTTGGATGAACTTTAATGGGTTTCTTACACTTGATTCACTTAGTTTGATGTAGATGATCACTAATATCTCTTGAATTTGTGTGGGAAAAATGTTCTAGAGAGTTCTAGAGAGAAGGAGTGAAATGTGGAAATGAAATAATGAACTTGGTCCTCTTTTTAATAACTCAGAATTCTGATCTGTCGGGACATTATACGGACACTTATATGGTCCGTATAACTTATACGGTCCGTATAAGTGACCGTGAAACAGACCCCTTCAACGTCCCTTCTCTGTGACCATTATACGGTCCATTATAAGGTCCGTATAAATTTAGACGGTCCGTATAATTGACCGTATAATCCCACCAGTGAGGGACCTTCACTGTGATGGTCTTGCGGTCTATTATACGGTCCGTATAACTTATACGGTCCGTATAATGGGCCGTATAATCCATCAGTCCACTGAACTTGCTTCTCGTCACTTCGTTTGCTCTCCAGTCCTTACGGAACCTTCTTAACACTTGTTTATCACTTCATTAACAACCTAAAGGATGTTATAACTCTTCTCCAAAATTTCATTAGATCATCATTAATTCAATACCCATAAATCTCGCCCGACACATGACATATACCTTACTTTCCTTAACAACTTTTGTCCCCTACTTCCAATGTCTTTGGAAATCTTAATTAGGACCATTAAAGGCTATTTCTTACTTATCAAAACACCGTATACGTCGTGCTCTTCGTTCGCCCATTCACTATGCATCAACGGAAAATTTTTCGAGGTGTAACATTCTTCCCCCCTTAAGAACATTCATCCTCGAATGTTAAGCACTCGGGAATTCTATGAAAATTTTGCCAGAGTTTCCCCTATAATATGGCACTACCATCCTATCACAAAGAACCCATAATAATGATGCCTCACAGGGCCACAACGTAACAAAGAATAGAATTTGGCCACACACGACCCAAATGCATAAAAGGAAAACATACATACTTTATGATCTTGACGTCTCATCTTGGCCCTCTTCGTGGGGTAAATAAGTGCGGATATTTGGATTTCATGATTTCTTCCACTTCCCATGTCATCTCTTCTCAATTATTATTTCTCCACAAAATCTTAACTGAGGCCACTTCTTTGTTTCTAAGCCTCCGTACTTGCCTATCTAATATGGCAATGGGTATTTCTTCATAAGTTAACTTTTCTGTCACTTGAACATCATTCACTGGGACGATCCTAGTAGGATCTCCAACATATTTACGAAGCATCGAGACATGGAAAACTGGATGAACTGACTCCAAATCAGGAGGTAGATCTAATTCGTAAGCCACTTGGCCTACCCTGCAAACAATCTCATAAGGCCCAATATACCAGGGACTTAGCTTCCCCTTTTTACCAAATCTCATAACGCCCTTCATCGGCGATACTTTCAAGAATACCCAATCTTTAACTTGGAACTCTAAGTCCCTTCGACGATTATCCGCATAGGACTTTTGACGACTTTGGGCTGCTAACAACCGATCTTGTATGAGCTTAACTTTCTCTATGGCTTGCTGGACCAAGTGTAGCCCTATCAATTTAGCCTCTCCTGTTTCGAACCACCCAATTGGGGATCTACACTTTCGCCCACATAAAGCTTCATACGGTGCCATTTGGATGCTAGAATGATAACTATTATTGTAAGCAAACTCAATGAGTGGTAAGTGATCATCCCAACTACCTCCAAAATCTAACATGCATGCCCGTAACATATCCTCAAGAGTCTGAATGGTACGTTCAGCTTGTCCATCAGTTTGTGGATGAAATGTCGTGCTAAGGCTCACATGAGTCCCCAAACCCTCTTGGAAGGACTTCCAGAAATTATTCGTAAACTGAGTTTCTCTCGTCGAGATAATAGATACCGAACACCATGAAGTCGCACTATCTCTTTAACATAGAGCTTTGCATAATCTTTCGCCACATACGTCATTCCGACCGGTAAGAAATGAGCCGACTTAGTGAGTCTATCCACAATCACCCATATGGAATCATACTTACGTCGAGAACGGGGTAAGCCTGTAATGAAGTCCATGTTAATTACTTCCCACTTCCAAGTTGGGATTTCTATAGCTTGCAGCAATCCGCCCGACTTTTGGTGCTCGATTTTCACTTGCTGACAGTTGGGACATTGAGCTATAAATTCTGCTATATCTTTCTTCATCCCATTTCACCAATATGTAGACTTAAGATCATGATACATTTTCGTTGCTCCGGGGTGGACAAAATAATGGGAACAATGAGCTTCCCTTAACATTTGGTGGCGTAAACCTGCCACATTAGGAACACATAGTCTGCCACGACATCGGAGAACTCCGTCTCCTGCAATCTCAAATGATGACTCCTCTTTCTGAGGGAGTGTATCTCTGTGATGCTTTAGCATGGGATCTTCGTATTGTCGCTCCTTCACCTCCACTACTAGCGACGAAACTGCTGATTTCTGAATGGTAGTTCCCCTGCTACCTGAGTCCACTACTCGAACTCCTAGGCTAGCTAACTGCTGGAGCTCACGAGTCATTTCTCTTTTCTCTGGTTGTATATCACGCAAACTTCCCATACATCTGCGGCTAAGAGCGTCAGCCACAACATTTGCCTTTTCAGGGTGATATAGAATATCAACATCATAATCTTTTAGCAATTCCAACCATCGTCGTTGCCGCAAATTCAACTCTTTCTGCTGGCTCTTATGATCTGTGTAAATATCTACATGGACACCAAATAAGTAATGTCTCCATATTTTTAATGCATGAATCACCGTGCCCAATTCAAGATCATGGGTTGGATAATTCTTTTCATGTTTTCGTAATTGCCTTGAAGATATGCAATCACCTTACCATGTTGCATCAATACACAGGCTAGCCCCACGCCCGAAGCATCGCAATATACAACATAACCTTCCAATCCTCTGCGGAAGTGTCAGGACTGGTGCAGAAGTCAATCTATCCTTTAGCTCTTGGAAACTATGTTCACAAGCATCTGTCCATTGAAACTTCACTGATTTCTGGGTCAGCTTTGTAAGTGGTGCAGAAATAGAAGAGAAACTTTCAACAAATCTCCGGTAATAACCTGCTAATCCCAGAAAGCTACGAACCTTAGTAGGAGTTGTGGGCCTTGGCCAAGTCTTTACGGCCTCAATCTTTTGGCTATCTACCCGAATACCATCGGCTGAAACAATGTGCCCCAGAAATGTCACTGAGTTCAACCAGAACTCACACTTAGAAAATTTTGCAAACAACTCTCGAGTTTGAAGAACTCTGAGGATAGTACACAAATGATCAGCATATTCTGCCTCGGATCTAGAATACACCAAGATATCGTCGATGAATACCATCACAAACAAATCTAGGAAAGGCCTGAACACATCGTTCATCAAATCCATGAACACAGCCGGTGCATTAGTTAGCCCGAATGACATTACCCGGAACTCAAAATGGCCATATCTTGTTCTGAAGGGTGTCTTAGGGATATTTTTCTCCCTAACTCTCACCTGATGATACCCGGATCTCCGGATCTCAAATCTATCTTCTAAAACCATCTGGCACCTTGTAACTGATCAAATAAGTCATCATCCTCGGAAGAGGATATTTATTCTTAATCGTCACCTTATTCAATTCCCAGTAGTCAATGTACATTCTCAAGGAGCCATCTTTCTTTCGGACAAACAATACGGGTGCTCCCCACGGGGATGAACTAGTCCTAACAAAGCCTTTCTCAAGCAAGTCTTTTAATTGCTCCTTCAACTCTATCAATTCTGTGGGGGCCATTCTATAAGGAGGAATAGATATGGGCTTGGTGTCTGAAAACACATCAATAGGAAAATCAATCTCCCGCTCGGGAGGAAGGCCTGGAAGCTCTTCCGGGAACACATCCGAAAATTCGTTCACTACGAGAACAGACTGAAGAGTCGGCAGTTCAGCTTCTACATCTTGAACCCGAACTAAATGATAAATGCAACCTTTTGTAATAATTTTCCTTGCCTTTAGATAGGAAATAAACCTACCCTTTGGTGACGCCGCATTTCCTTTCCATTCTAAAACTGGCTCTCCCGGAAATTGGAAACGAACCATTTTTATTCTACAATCAATATTGGCGTAGCAAGAAGCCAACCAATCTATGCCAATAATAACATCAAAATCCACCATTTTTAACTCATGCAAGTCAATAATAGTACGGTGATCACAAATCACAATTACATAATTTTTATATACTCGGCTAGCTATTACCGCTTCACCAACGGGTGTGGACACCTCAAAAGGTTTAATCGACTACAGTTTGATTCTAAACCGACCCGCAATATACGGAGTAACATATGAAAATGTGGAGCCAGGATCTGTCAAAGCACATACATCATGAGAAAATACCGATAATATACATGTGACAACATCAGGAGATGACTCAAGATCTTGGCGTCCTGCCAAAGCATAAATACGATGCTGAGGACCGCTAGAACTACCTCTACCATGGCTGACTGGCGCATGTGAACCTGGCCCCATAGGGCGTATAGAAGATGAAAATTCAGCTATTGACCCTGAAGGTTGGGTCCTACCTCTACCACCAACTGAGGGGCAATCACGCATAATATGGCCTGGCCGACCACATGAATAGCAAACCTCTGAACCCAATCTGCACTGACCTCAATATAACTTCCCACACTGGGAACATTATGGTACGGGTGGCCTCGCCTGACCCAAATCACCTCTAAACTGAGATCCCGAAAAGCTCTGACTCAGCCCGGGATGAGTAGATCTATCAAATCTCTGGCCTGAATACCGTGGAGGCGCACTAGTCATACAATGGACTGAATGCCTCAAAAACTATTGTCTGTGCCCGCCCCTATACTCGCTCATCGGACCCGAAGATCTAGCCCTCTTGTTATGCCCCCTATCATGCTCACGCTCACTTCTTTGTTGTTGTAGGCTTTCTTCTAAATTCTGAGCATGGGCTTGGATGCGTGAGATGTCCATATTGTCCTGAAGGGACGCAGTCAAGCACCTATCTATCAAATGTGGCCCTAGGCCCTTCACAAACCGGTGCACTCGGTCACCCATATCCGCTACCATGGCTGAAGCATACCTAGCTAAGGAATTGAAGCGGAGACTATACTCTAGAGCACTCATGCTCCCTTGCCTCAAATTTAAAAACTTGTCGGCTCCAGCTCGCCGAACTTCCGGAGGCAAATAATGTCGAAGAAATGCATCTACAAATTCTTTCCATACGGAGGAGGTGGTGTTCGTTCCCGTGAAGCCATCCAAACCGTATACCAATGAACCGCAACATCCCTCAATCTATAGGATGCTAACTCCAACGATTCGGTGTCCGAAGCATGTATCAACCGAAGCGTCCTCAACATACCATCGATGAAATTTTGAGGGTCCTCATCCGGCTTTGATCCAAAGAATTTCGGAGGGTTCAAACTGATAAAATCATGGGCCCTTGTACTAATAGCCCTATCACCTTGCCCCGTACTTTGCCGCTGAGTCTGAACAACAACGATTGAGTCGGCAAATGAATGGCCTCTTTTACATCTTGTACAAGCATCCGGAGGAACCGGAGGTGCTAGAGCCGGGGTTGAGGTGCTCCCTCACGCTCCTCTAATATAGGCACCGAACGGGGCCGAGATTGAGTCGCACTCGGGACTCAATTTCCTCTACTACGGTGGCGGTGCTCTTTCAATGAACGACTTTTACGCCACCGTCTTGCCCTTTTGGGATGCCGTACCTTTTTCTTTACGAGCATTACGAAATACATAACACACGGTTAAGGAACAAGAAGTTCTTATATCATAGCTCTATCACACGATTCTTATGAAGAAAGAAGGTCATTCATTCCTAAAATGCCCGTAGCTTCTTGTTTATAAGTGTGGCGCGCAATACACCTATAACCAAGACTCTACTAGACACGGCTCGTAGCCACACCCTAGGACAGAACTGCTCTGATACCACTTTTGTCACGACCCAACCGAAGGGCCGCGACGGGCACCCGGTGCTAACCCACCCAGGCACCTCTTAACATACTTTCACGTCAAATCTAGGCGAGCCACATGGCTAAATCTTGCTTTTCATTCATCATCATTCTAATATCATTAGGCAATAATTCATTTATATCAATATTAACAACTATACCCAAGTAAATATACATAAGCGAATAAAGGCTTGGCAAAATAATATCCCAAAATATAGGCCCACAAGGCCAAACACACCTACCCATATACACATGTCTACGAGCCTCTAAGAAGAGTATGTCATAACATATAGGCGGAACAGGACCCCGCCGTGCCCATAAATATATACACAAATGAATCTATACCAAAGTTGTGGCTCCGAATGAAATGGAGCTCCACTATGTAGTCCCTGAGAAATATAGCTATGGATCAAGTCTCACCACGGCCACACCGGGCATGACGCAGCGTCCACAAACAAAAGGACGTCAGTACGAAGAATGTACTGAGTATGTAAAGCATGATCAATATCAATATAAAAGCATAATAGACAACATATGAAATAACATAGGATGGGAGATAATACATTATCGGCAGAGCACTTACTTGCCTTCCATATAGACATTCCCTTTCTATTGCTTATCCGTGTACATACATCCATATTCGTACTCATTTACCTTTCGTATCCATTTTCGTATTCGTGTTCATATTTCCATTCATACTCATATTCATATCATATACATTGCATATACATAGCCTTTACTTAACATTTACATATACTTAGCATATTCATACTCATATTGATGTCATATGCATAGCATTTATATAGCATACCCGAAGGTTCGGTGTTTCACATACCTAGCCCTACCAAGGCTCAGTGTC
The DNA here is from genome assembly GCF_029784015.1 of Lycium ferocissimum. NCBI lineage: Eukaryota > Viridiplantae > Streptophyta > Magnoliopsida > Solanales > Solanaceae > Lycium > Lycium ferocissimum. The sequence continues at coordinate 69,455 of NW_026718814.1, read as the reverse complement.
ATACATACCTGGCCCTACCAAGGCTCAGTGCTATCCATACCCAACTGTAGTGGTGCGCGCGTTACATATATACATATCTACTATATTCTACCCGGCCATATAAGCTGGGGGTTTCATAATAGCTACACATGGGCACATATACATATAAGCTCATAAGCATCTTTAGCCTTTTTACTATCATCATTCATTACATTCTATCCTTAGAGGATTTCTCGTCGTCTAAGGAACTTAGTACAATCGTATCATATCGAGAATCATAAGCTTAGTAGCTTTTAGAGATCGGATCATAGAAGAATAGATATTTGGCCAAAGAACCATGCCTTATGAAAGAAGGGTTAGCCTTACATACCTTTCCGTTCAACTATTCTATCGCTTGCACGTGCTTCTTCAATGCTTACGGTTCTACCTTCATTAAAGTGCATACTAACATTAGAGAGTCGATAACTTAGCATACATGACTAAGACTTAGAGAAAATTGGGTAGCGTCTCCTTTATTTATATGACTCCCTTCATATCATATATTAGCTCCCAAATATCAATAATAACTTTCACAACATCATCACAATAGCCTTTATTCAACCACATTATCCTTACTTCTCAACTCATTCATATTCATGGTCATATCAAACAATTTCGTTCATTCATATACAAGGTCTATTCCATGTTCTCAGTATCGTCTATAACATGATTATAATCATAATGTATCAAGAATCATAACTCAATCCAAACATTCACTCAAAAGTGACACTATTCCCACATTCATGACCCAATTCCTATTTCCTTATATAATCCAAGTGTTTCAACTTTCAAATACCTTAAACAACAAGGAAATGTCATAAAACTTACCTTAGATAGTGTAGGAATGAACCTTGGGTGCAAACACTACACTTGAGAAAAACCCTAGTTTCACATTCACTTGGATTTCTTATTTTGGATGAACTTTAATGGGTTTCTTACACTTGATTCACTTAGTTTGATGTAGATGATCACTAATATCTCTTGAATTTGTGTGGGAGAAATGTTCTAGAGAGTTCTAGAGAGAAGGAGTGAAATGTGGAAATGAAATAATGAACTTGGTCCTTTTTTTAATAACTCAGAATTCTGATCTGTCGGGACATTATACGGACATTTATACGGTCCGTATAAGTGACCGTGAAACAGACCCTTCAACGTCCCTTCTCTGTGACCATTATACGGTCTATTATACGGTCCGTATAAATTTATACGGTCCGTTTAACTGACTGTATAATCCCATCAGTGAGGGACCTTCATTGTGATGGTCTATTCGTCCATTATACAGTTCGTATAACTTATACGGTTCGTATAATGGGCCGTATAACCCATCAGTCCACTGAACTTGCTCCTCGTCACTTCGTTTGATCTCCAGTCCTTACGGAACCTTCTTAACACTTGTTTATCACTTCATTAACAACCTGAAGGACGTTATAACTCTTCTCCAAAACTTCATTAGGTCATCATTAATTCAATACTCATAAATCTCTTGGACACATGACATATACCTTACTTTCCTTAACAACTTTCGTCCCCTACTTTCAATGCCTTTGGAAATCTTAGTTAGGACCATTAAAGGCTATTTCTTACTTATCAAAACACCGTATACGTCGTGCTCTTCGTTTGCCCATTTACTATGCATCAACGAAATTTTTTTTGAGGTGTAATAGAAAAGATCGACATCATGCACCTTTGAAAAGTGGCTGGTGCATTACACAACCCAAAGGGCATTCGGCTGAACGCAAACGTCCCATACGGACAAGTAAAAGTCATCTTCTCTTGATCTTCCAAGGCGTGCCGATCGATTATAGCCCGAGCATCCATCTAGGCAAAGAATAGTAAGACCTCCCCGACCCACCCTTATCCGGATCTGATCGATGAAAGGCATGGGAAAATGGTCTTTACACGTGGCAGTATTCAGCTTCCTATAATCCATGCAAACACGCCACCCATTAACTGTACGAGTGGGAATCAGCTCATTCTTTGCATTAGGCACCACAAAGGATACCTCCTTTCTTTGGTACACATTGAACAAAGACTTACCCACTTGCCAGTCTGCAATCGGATACACTACCCCAAAGATCTAACCACTTTATGATCTCCTTTTTCATGACCCCTTCGTACGTTACGGTTAAATCTCCCGGCGATCAACACTAGGCTTGCTGTCCTCCTCTAGCTGAATTTTATGCTCACAAATACCAGAAGGAATACTTTGAATGTCTGCTATGGTCCAACCAATAACGCGTTTGTACTCGCGCAAAATCTCCACTAAATGCTCAATTTGTTCCTCAGTCAATAATGCTGAAATAATTACTGGCAATGTCTTGTTCGGACCAAGGAACTCATACCTCAAATGTGATGGGAACTGTTTGAGCTCAAGCTTTGGAGGCTCGATAATAGAAGGCTTAGCTGGTGGAGTAGTTCTATTTGCAAGATCAAGATCAAGCTTTCTTGGGTGATAAGTGTAGGAACCTCGACCCTCAAGCGTGTTTATAGTTTCCACGTAGCCCTCCATATCACAAGCGTCAAAATTTATCGAGCCATAGCGGAGAGCTTCTCCCAGACTTTCTTCTTCCATTTTATGTTCAACAGCATCATCAATCCCATCAAACGAATCAATAACCGAGACACTCTCATAAGCGCTTGGCAACTTCATCCCCTTGCTTGCTTGGAAAGTCACTTCTTCATCATTCACTCGGAACTTAATTTCATTCTTCTCAAAGTCCATAAGCGCTCTTCCTGTAGCAAGGAACGATCTTCCCAAGATGATGGGAATATCTCTATCCACTGTGCAATCCATAATTACGAAATCAGCAGGCAACATGAACTTACCCACTTGCACCAACACATCATCTATAACCCCAACTGGCTTCTTGATAGATCCCATGTTATCCGTAATCGCATAGAAGTCGGTCTAGGAGTCCCCAATCCAGATTTTTTAAAAATGGCAAGGGGCATCAAGTTGATAGTCACCCCATTATCAAACAGAGCACGGGCGAATGCATGAAGCCCAATATTGCACGGAATGGTAAACGCCCCTGGATCTCCCTTCTTCTGAACTGTGGTGGAAGCAATTGAACTCACACGATAAGTCAAATTCACTGTCTCATGTTGAATAGACTTTTTCTTTGTAAGCAGGTCTTTCACAAACTTAGCAAATTCGGGCATTTCTTTGACAGCATCCAAGAATGGAAAATTCACTGTCAGCTACTTCAACTGATCATAGAACTTCTGACACTTAGCATCATCATTCTTCTTTGCCAACCTTTGAGGAAAGGGAGGCTTTGCTTTGTACATCTGAGTCAAAGGGTGAAGAGCCCCTTTTATCGTGTGTTTCCCTGTATTAGCAGCAACGTCTGGAATATCAGTAACTTTTTCTTCACCGCGGACTTCCTCATCAATAATAGGCATATCAGAATGCACCTGTTCTTCCTCAATGATCGGATCTAGACCAACCACCTTCTTGTCAGCACCTTGAAGTATTTTACCATTCCTTATGCTAATAGCAAAAGTGCATTCCACGCCCCCACCATTCTTCGGGTTTGGAATAGTATCACTAGGAAGCCCTTCTTTTCTAGCAGGATGTTATTCTCTGGAAAGATCACGCATCTGCTGTTCAAGATTCTGAATAGCTGCTGAATGCGAGACTACCGTCTCTGATAGCCCAGATAATGTCTTTTCAGTGTTTGTCTGACTTGCCAACACTTTCTCAAGCATAGACTCCAACCTCGAACTACCTTGATCATTAGATTGCCCTTTTGGTGGAATATAAGGGTTAGAACTTCTGTTCCCAAAATTTTCGTCGTTGTTGTAGTATCGCCCTTGGTTCGGTCGACCATAGTTGTTGTTGTAGTTCTATTGGTTGTTGTTATAGTTCCCTTGATTGTACGACCCCTGCGCTTGTTGGGGTCGCCAGTATCTCTGAATCGGCCCAGGAATATCCCCTTTCGCTATGTAATCTGCATACTGAACATTCTCAACTTGTGGAGGGGGGCCCTTTTGATACGGACCCTCTGGGACTTGGTACATTCCAGGTGGCATGCCTGAGATATCTTCACAAACATTCACCTTCTTTGCTTCTCTCTCATCAATCCTCTTTGTCAGTAAAGAGAGACTAGTGGCCAATTGTGCCAATGTCTGCTGTGTTTCCTGGCTATCTTTCACAATATTTTGAATCAACGGTGTTCCAAGTAATAGCCCATCAGAATTACTTGAATGCTATGCTTGGCTCTGTGTAGTCAATCGATCAAGTATATCAGTAGTAGTAGCATAGGACTTATTCATGAAACAACCGCTGGCAGCATTATTGGTTATCGCTTAGGTCATAGGATCCAACCCTCTATAGAACTTCCCTTTCAGGATCTGATCTAGAAAGCGATGGTTTGGACTCCTATGCAAATATTCTTTGTACCTCTCCCAAGCTTCAAAAAGTTGCTCCCCATTACGTTGTTTGAACTCGTAAATCTGATCATGAATTTCAGCTCTTTTGCTCGGAGGATACCACTTCCTGAGAAACACTCTGACTATCTCTTCCTTGTAGCAATAGAGTTTTGGGGCAGCTTTGTGAACCACTTTCTTGCTTCTCCGGCTAACGAATATTTGAAGAGTTTCAGCCGAACTGCTTCTTAAGTCACACCCCACTGGATATGCTGAGAACACACATCTATAAAGTTTGTTATATGCTGGTGATGGTCATCATCGACTGCGTTCTGAAAGTATCCCTCTTGTTTGAGCATATGATAGAGGGAATTATCAAACTTGATAGTAGTAGCAGTCAATCTCGGATGAATGATTGCAGATGCAAAGTCTTCATCTGCTTCCGGTTCGTCAGCAAAAACATTCCCGATTGGAAGATCATTGTTGGCCATGATCACCTGGTTTATAAGGTAGCATATGAGGTGTGCTGGAATATGACAAAGACTTTAAAAAGAGTAAACACTATTTAGTAATTTCAAAATCGTATTCCCCGGCAATAGCACCAAATTTTGATACGCTCAAATTACACCTATTAATGGTATAACGTGGACGTTGTCAAATATAGTAACCCAACGAGGTTGGGGTCAAATCCCATAGAGAATATGGTGTGAAAAGTTTACTAAACAAGTATTATACTAATCTTGCGGTCCTAGTGTATTCAAGAAAAGGGTTTTATAGCTGATTTGGTTTGTGGACTAATGTAAAGTGACTGGAATTTAAAAGTTTGTAATATATAGGTAAAAAGAACCAAGGTTGTGTCCCGAGTCGGATAAAGTGTATAATAATGGGTATCGATCTTGATATACTTCTAATGGATCGTTTGTATGGATGCACTTAACCTCTATGTGAATCTAAACTATTTTCCAATAAGAAAAGATTATTTCTTTCTATGCTTTTTCCAAAGATAAGAAAGTATGCATGAAGAACGGTTAATTATGCCAAGTAAATTCCTCTTATTCCTAAGTGAATTTATTAAACAAGGTTTAAAGCCCAGAGTTCTTGTTATTTGTTCTTACCTAACCCTAACGATTTTCCCAAATAAACTAAAGTTTATGACGTTAGCTAATGTTTGCAACCACTAACTATATGATGCATACGAAGAACAAATAAACCCTAACAGTCTATTATGCGTATATCTTTCACGATCCCCAATCACAACACACCCATCCTTGGGTTCACAACCTTAGTAAAGGTGTTTAGCTACTCATGGCATCAGCAAAATAATAGAATACTGAAGATTGCATAATTGAATTATTGTATTGAACTTACGAATAAAACTTGAAAGTAATGAATGTAATTGTCTGGAAATCTTCAAAAGCAATAACAACTCAAAAGTAATTACTACAAGTCTAAAACTCCAGATGTTTGAAAAATAAAACCTAAATAGGTATTTATACAAGTCAAACTCGGAATAATCAATCCCAGTACTGTTTCAGCTCGGCTTGCACTTCGACGGGTTATTTTTGCACTTCGACGGTCGTCGACATGCTCGACGACCATATCGACGATCTGAGTGTGCCTTTTTCACTCTGCAGGAATTCCACCGTCGAAGCACTTCGACGGACCGTCGATCATGTGGACGGTGCAGATCGACGATCTGATGATGCTCTAATGATATGTTACTTCGCAGGAACTTTTTGACAAGGCGATTTGACGGACCGTCGAGTATGTTAACGGTCTGTCCTTATGCTTATCAGAATAGATTGTTTCTTTTCCTTATTTTTTTAGCTTTCCGAGTACTCTAACCTCAAAATACCTGCACAACACACAAAACACATCAAACTAACACAAACTTGATAAAAAAACAAGTAAAACTTAGAGTTAAAAAGCATTAGATGTGCCAAAATTCCCGACACATCAGAGTGTGTCTACGAGCCGTGTCCAGTAGAGTCTTGTTTATGGGTGTGAAGCGCGCCACACTTATAAACAAGTGGCTGCGGGGCATTTAGGAACCAAGATCATCTTTCTTCTTCATAGATCGTGCGATGGAGCTATAATATGAGGATTTCCTTCTTCTTAATCGAGTGTTACGTTTTCAGTGATGCCTGAGAAGAGGAAAGCAACAGCCGCCCAGAAGGGCAAGACTGCAGTAGAAAGGCAGACTGAACGGGAGTCACTGGTAAATAGTGAAAAGGGTGAATCCCACAATGAGGCTCCCTCTCATACTTCCCACACTCCGCCTATATTAGAGAAGCAAGAAGAGGTCTCCACTGCAGCTCCAGCACCCCCAGTTCCTCCACCTGATGCTTCAAGCCAGGAGATGAGACAGGCCATCCTTTTCCTGACTCAATTAGTAGCCGCTCAAGCTCAGCGACAGGGCGTGGGTCATGGTGATAGGGGTCACAGGAGGAGAATCAGATCTCCAGGGTTTGACTGTGGGTTCGGAGGTGCCTCAAGGCAGCAGTTCTATAGGCTCCCAGCCCGTTTAACAACCAGTGCACCTCTACAGTTTCCTAGACCCAGGTTTGATAGACCCACTCATCTCGGATCGAGTCGGGGCTGCGGGTTTTAGATTCCCAGTATAGAGGTGAATTCAATCAGATAAGACCACCTGTACCACGATGTCCTCAGTTTCATAGACTATATACGGGGCTATGCCATGTGGGTTCGGATGTTTGTTATGCCTGTGCTTGGCCAGGTCATTGTCTACGCGAGTGCCCATTTCAACGTGGCAGAGGTAGGGTTCAGCCTACGGGAATAGCAGTTGGATTTTCATCATTGGTACGCCCTCCGAGGCAAAGGCCGCGGTATCGACAAGGCGTGATAGAGACCGAAGCGGAGCACCCGGTTCGAGTGGACCCCGGCATCATACCTATGTGCTAGGGGGCGGCAATCTTGAGTCATCCCGATCTTTGTCCCAGGTATATTATCAGTATTCTCTTATAATGTATATGCATCGATTGATTCAGGTTCTAAGTCGTCATATATCGCTCTTTATATTGTTGAATGTATTGGGTTGAAACTCGAGCTAAATCAAATGATTTGAGATACCTATGCCTGTTGGTGACCCAGTGATAGCCAGAACTAGAATTTATGAGTAAGTAAACCTCTACGAAGGGAGCTGATTGACATAATGTGTAGAAAAAAATAATGGAATTCTAGAAAGAGCATGCAGGTTTGGGATTGTTATGTTTATAAAGGAAACTCGGCCAAAATTCCTCACGGAGTCTAAGGGAAATTGGAAGCTCGTAGGTAGGATTGTGGCGAGAAGAAAGAAAGGGCCCAGCAATGAGTGATCAAGGACGGAGCTAGTAGTTAAATGCGGGATAAACGTAGCAAGTATGTATTAAATTAGGGGAATGATGAACAGGTTAGGATGAAATAAGGAACATGAGAAGGGAAAATGATGTGTTTGGGGATAGGAAGAAGTCTTACATACCAAGGGGAATTAAAGAGATAAGCATCCCATAAGAAGTTGCAAGTTAGAAGAATTTAGTTAGCCCTTTTATGTTTTGGAAGATCGAATTATGGAATGAACTTGATATATATACGTATAGACCGATGCACGTAACACCAAGTCAGATTATTAGGCTAGGCTTCATCTGATTGTTATAGTAGAAGAAAACATTCATGCCACTATGAGCTAGCCTTATTGACCTCGGTGATACCTCGAAGGAAGGGATCAAGAGAGATGTGTTTACAGAAGCTCTTTTCCTGACAACTAGTTAATCTTATAATCGCAATTGTGCTCTGTGGTATAGTTTAAGATGTATATATATATCTCCAGAAATTTACTCAAACAATTGTATAACAGGAGTTGTTAATGCTCGGTATAAGTGATGTGTGTAGTGGAAAGTAGAGAGAGAAGAGAGAAGGAAGTATTGGAAACAAAGAAGGAAGGGCAGAAGCGAGCCAAATAGGAGGAAGGTCTACTAGAGCAGTAACTCGACAAACTGAGGGAGAAAGAGGATTAAACCCTGTAGATATTCTAACACTAAGGGAGGATGTAACAAGGAGTTACGAAGAGGTTGAAGTTTTGAATCACGCTGTACGAACGGTAGGGCTCATTAAGTTATGACAAGAATTATGGGTCCATTTGTTCAGTAAGGTATTTTATGCTTAAGGAGCGAGTTTACACGACATCCATATAAAGAATTTTAAAAGGACCACGTGTTACCCTGTTATTTGTACGTTAGGATAGTAGAGTACAATACTCCTATGGCAATGTGAATTGATCGGAGAAGAGTGTAGAGGGATTAACGTTGAACCTTAAGTTACAGTTTATCAAAAGATGGTGTTCTGAGCGAAAAGAGAAGAAAAGAAAAAGAAGCCAATGGTATTCTGAAATATGTTTAGAGTTATTGTCATGTGAACGAAGTCATTTGAGAAAGGGATGAGGGGTACGATAAAAGAAAAAACAAGGTGTCAGTCCGATTAGATGGGAGTTGTAACTTCTTGTTAAAATAAAGAAATGGAAGGGATAAACTTGTAATTTCCAGAAGACTTGTCTGAAGACCGAGTGTTATGTAGCAGAGCGAATGACAGGGAAAGGTGTTCTTGGAAAAAAAATAGTAAGGAAACCATGAAGATCCATTTGATGGGTGTTTAGGACTATCTAGGATTTGTACGCCTACGAGAATATGTGACTCATCACAAATATGTGCACCCGACCAGATAGATTCGGACGGCGAATAGTCACAACTAAGACTAGTTATGGATTCGCTAAAAGTATGTACTTGCAAGAAAAAGGAGGACTAATGGGATATTAAATATAGAATAATGGACCGGCACCCTAAAGGGAAAGGTAGAGACAAGCGAGTATGGGATCAGAAGTAGGCCTTGTCAAGAGATGGGAATATGGTGAAAGGAACTAGAAACCACCTCAAAGGGGCATTACACTAATAAGCTGACAAAATGAAAGGACAGTCAACAATAAGCATGACCAGTCAGTTATGTGCATGACCAAGTAGAGATTAAAAGGGAATACACCAAGGGAGAAATTACGTGAAAACTCAAGATAAGAGTGTAATGAGGAGCTCAGAAATAAAAAAGCAGAGAAGGATTCGGTGGGATAGTATTCTAAGTAGATTAGACTAAGGTGAAAGTTGAGTGGAAGAGCCACTACGAGCTAGTTGTATGGATACGAAGTCTCAGCATCACAAAATAATTAGAAAACCACGGTACAAGGGACCCTTAAAGGCAAAAGTATTTAATCCAGAACCTAGTAACATCCTGTCGATGGATGGCAGTAGAGTTACAGAATGAGAGGGACTAAAATGAAAATGCAATATTCAAAGGAACGCGATAAAGTGATGACATAAATATGTATGATGGTGATATGAAACATTTCAGGCATAGGATATATACACAGAGAAACCTAAAGAATATAGACTACTCCAAGTATTCCTTCCCGCCTTGAGGACTTTTCCGCCTTGAGATAAATGGGTAAGTAGAACACACCTTTCTGACGTTCAAAGATATTTCATGAGCATGTATGTTAGAACCCTGAAGAAAATTTGGATAACCAGTTGATATGGATTGAAATCACGTATGGTACCAGTCATCACTCCAATGTCCATATGGCTCGGATAAATGTTCTACGAGAGTGGGGGATTATCAGATTCTTTGAAACTCAAAAATTCAAAGTTAATAGTTGGGTATTATGGTAGGGTCGCCAATGGAAGGTGTGATGATATTTCGTAAGGAAGGTAGTCTAAGTCCCCAATTCGTTAGGCCTTACAAGCTATGCGCAGGGTAGACCAAGTAGTTTATGAATTAGATCTGCCCTCAGGATTGAAGTCAATTCACCCGGTGTACCATGTGTTGATGCTTCGTAGATGCATTAGGGATCCTCCCAGAAGTATGCCTGTAGAGGACATCCGGGTCACAGAACAACTGCCTTATGTAGAAGTACCCATTGCCATTCTAGACAGACAAGTTCGAAGAGTGAGGACTAAAGACGTAGCTTCAGGTTAAGTCTTGCGGAGAAATAACAATAATTTGGGAGGCTGAAAAAGGTCGGAAGTACAGGACCTATATTTGTTTTCACCCTCAGAAGAAGCTCCAACAAAGACGCCAGCACCCTCAGGTATGTACTATTTTTTTGAAGGATTTTTCGGTCGTGCATGGCCAATATAAATATTGGGGTTGGGGACTTATGAGGCACTGTATATCTTGGGACGTTGTGACAGGATGATAGTGGACCAGTTATAGGGGAAAATCCGGTGAAATTTTTGTGGAACTCCTATGAGGTTAACATTCGAAGATGAATGTTTTTAAGGGGGAAGGAATGTTACACACCCCGTAGTTTCTATACATTGGTTTATTCGTTAGGTGTTAGCTATTCAATTGCAGACATCGGAGTTATTATTCAGAAGATACAAGATCATAGGTGCTCGTCCTGTAGTTGTAAGAGTTTGAGTTCACGTAACAGGTTATAGAAAGATTGGAAAACAAGTGAACTAAGGAGATTAAGCTTCCGAGGCTTTGAAGGAAAGTTGGGCAAGGTTTGGTACGAAAATTTTCGTCTAACTGGGAGAAAGAATATTTTTTTGTATATTAAGAGTTTTGAAGTGAAACAAAAGTCTAAAGTGAAGTTCAGCAAGTATAATTTCCAACGCAACACACCACTCGTCAATAGGACGTCAGGGTAAGGAGATATGGACATTACAAGTCGGGCTGGCAGGCTAGGAAAATGGTCTGCGCGAACGCGCCAGGGAGTGGCGCGAACGCCCAGAAGGCTGAGGGCCAACACAGCACGAACGCACCACAACGGGGCGCAAACCCGCTGAGCAATTTTGAGGCTCGGGTAAGGGATGAAGGTTATATTATAAGAGTGTAATAATAATATACATATGACATTCAGAGACCGTATGGTGTAAATCAGTTAGTACGTTACTTGATGAATAGCCCTCGTAACTGTAAATTAAGGTGGGCCCACATGTCGGGGTTTTATAAAGGACATAGGGAGAGATAAATGAATAGTACATGGGAAGCTGAGCAAGTCTTAAGAAGGACCCTTAAGCCAAAAATGGGCATAAGCCCTCCAAAAGGACGATTTAAGGATACATTTTCAGATGATCTGACTTGAAGAGGGCAAAACGCCATTATAAGTTTGGAATTTGGAAAGACACCAAAAATGAAAGTTTTATATAATTGCATTACCTTTCCAACCATAGGTATTGGGCCTTTATAAATTAGTGAGATCAAGAGTTATGACCTATTTACTGAATGAACGTGCAGGCAGAAAAGTTAAGCTAGCGCGAACACGCCCAAAGGGGGCGCGATCGCGCTGAAGGAATTTTAAGTCGGTCCAGGCAGAACCTAGACCATTATAAAAAGGGGCTTACCCGTCATTTGCTTCATCAAACACCCCAAGCCTTCTCCAAAAATCTGGAGACTTACTCCCTACTCCAACACCAACTTTTTAGCCTAAACCGGGTATAATTCTCAAATTTCGGTCCAGACCGCGTATAGTTGCGACTACAAAATCGTATAATAACGCGTTGTGGCTTAAGTATAGGGTGGAGAAGTGAAGATATTGCAGTATTATCAAGAGAAAGGTAGGAATATCTTTCTATTTATGTTAATACCGGCTTATTCACGAAGATAGAGTGGTTAAATAATTGTATGGTGAGTTGATTAGTTATGGAAGTTGGAAAACGATTAATACTGGGCTATTTTATGGAATACTTTGGTATTGGGAATGATGTTATTGATGTTGGTATTGTTGTTGTTGTTGTTGGTTGTTGAATTGAGAATTCGGGCTAGGCATATAAACAGGGGAGATGCTGCCCAATTTTCGGCAGAACATAAAAATAGTTTGATTTGAAAACTTGGAACAAGTGTGCGATAAAGAGTCTAACGTTAGTGTAAATTCTCTCGAATGTAGATTTACGAGCTGGGACGGATAAACGTAACTAATAGGAGGTCGAACAGGTATGTTAAGGCTCGTCCCTTTCTTTCAAAGGCATGGTTCCTATGTTATGACCCATAAATGCTTCCATAGCCTCCTTGTTTTCAACTTAGAAGTTCATGATTCAAAAGCATGACTCCTTTCTTGATAATCCATAAATGCTTTCCAAAATGTCCGTATTTTCCAAATCAGAGATTTATGATTCCGTAAGCTTTTATGAAAACAACGATGGATATGCTTTTATAATGACAACGATGATGTCGAAGATGAGAATGATTCTATTATGATTACAACGCTAATAATGATTTTATGTTTAAAGGTTCCAAGTTCATGATTTCAATGTTATTATGAGAATGTTGAGTTATTTCATGATTTTCTCAAATTTATTCATTGTTGATGGTCTCATCTCATAATGTTCGTTCCTTCGAGGTGAGATATAGCGATGACGCATACTCCATAAAATAATCGCAGGTTACCGACCTTACGTCACTCTGATAGAGTCACAGCGTTCTTTGGGCTCTCATGCATGCTACTTATATTATATATGTATGTGATATATATATATAGGGGATATGGGGAAAGGTGAGGCACTATAGACGCATGGCCACCTGATCAGTAGGTAAATTATGATATCGTCCCGGACGCAGGTTATATGGTTAAATGGATCAGGCCGACGCTCCTCAGCATTGTTATATATTTATGGATCGAGCTACACATTCCGCAGTAATTCTATTTGATGTATACATGTATGAGAAATGTTTTTCAAAGAAAGCTAAGCATGCATGGTATCTGCCCTAAGAGGCATCCAGATGTACAAGTTATTCCCCTATCTCATGTTATGTTCCATATGTCTTATTATATTGCTGCTCATACCTTGCATACTCGGTACATTACTCGTACTGACGTCCTTTCTTGTGGACGCTGTGTTCATGCCCACAGGTAGACGGGGAGACGGTACAGATCCCTAGGAGCCTTGTCAGCAGCTTTGCAGAAGCACTCCACTACTCCGGAGTTGCCGCTTATCGGTATATTCTTTTGCATACATATTTGGGGCATGACGGGGTCCTGTCCCGTCCTAATGTTCAGTGTTCCAGTTAGGGGCTCGTAAATACATATGTGTGGGCAGTAAATGTCTCATGATCACCTTAGTGTATATTTTTGTATAGCACTTTTGGCACCTCAAGAGCTTAGGTATATAGGCATGTTTTGTGAAGATATTTAGTGACCATCTCACCGCAAGTATGTTGAGAATTATGTTTGCACAAGTTGAGTGATAGATAGTATGATAAGAGGTGCTCGGTAGCTAGTACGGAACACCCGTCATGGCCCTCTTGTTGGGTCGTGACAAAAGTGGTATCGAACGATTCTGTCTCCTAGGTGTGTCTACGAGCCGTGTCCAGTAGAATCTTGTTTGTGGGTGTGAAGTGCGCCACACTTATAAACAAGAGGCTGCGGGGCATTTAGGAACCATGACCGTCTTTCTTCTTCATAGATCGTGCGATAGAGCAATAATATAAGGATTTCGTTCTTCTTAATCGAGTGTTACGTTTTTAGCGATGCCTGAGAAGAGGAAAGCAACAGTCCCCCAGAAGGGCAAGACTGCAGTAGAAAGGCGGACTGGACGGGAGTCACCGATAAATATTGAAGAGGGTGAATCCCATAATGAGGCTCCCTCTCGTACTTCCCACACTCCGCCTATATTAGAGGAGCAAGAAGGGGTCTCCACTCCAGCTCCAGCACCCCCAGTTCCTCCACCTGATGCTTCAAGCCAGGAGATGAGACAGGCCATCCTTTTACTGACTCAATTAGTAGCCGCTCAAGCTCAGCGGCAGGGCGTGGGTCATGGTGATAGGGGTCACAGGAGGAGAATCAGATCTTCAGGGCTTGATCGTGGGTTCAGAGGTGCCTCAAGGCAGCAGTTCTATAGGCACCTAGTCCATTCAACAACCAGTGCACCTCTACAGTTTCCTAGACCCAGGTTTGATAGACCCACTCATCTCGGATCAGGTCAGGGCTCTGGAGTTTTTGATTCCCAGTATAGAGGTGAATTCAGTCAGATGAGACCACCTGTACCACGATGTCCTCAGTTTCGTAGACTACATACGGGGCTGTGCTACTTGGGTTTGGATGTTTGTTATGCCTATGCTCGGCCAGGTCATTTTCTACGCGAGTGCCCATTTTGACATGGCAGGGGTAGGGTTCAGCCTACGGGAATAGGAGTTGGCTCTTCATCATTGGTACGCCCTCCGAGGCAAAGGCCGCAGATATCAGCAAGCTGTGATAGAGTCCGAAGCGGAGCACCCAGTTCGAGTGGACCCCAGCATCATACCTATGTGCTAACTGGGCGACAACATCTTGAGTCCTCCCCTGATGCTGTCCCAGGTATAATATCAGTATTCTCTTATAATGTATGTGCATCGATTGATTCAGGCTCTACGTCGTCATATATCGCTCTTTATATTGCTGAATGTATTGGGTTGAAACTTGAGCTAAATCAAATGAATTGAGATGCCTATGCCTGTTAGTGACCTAGTGATAGCCAGAACTAGAATTTATGAGTAAGTAAACCTCTACGAAGGGAGTTGATTGACATAATGTGTAGAAAAAAATAATGGAATTCTTGAAAGAGCATGCAGGTTTGGGATTGATATGTTTATAAAGGAAACTCGGCCAAAATTCCTCCGGGAGTCTAAGGGAAATTGGGGGAACTGTAGGTAGGATTGTGGCAAGAAGAAAGAAAGGACCCAGCAATGAGTGATCAAGGACGGAGCTAGTAGTTAAATGTTGGATAAACGTAGCAAGTATGCATTAAGTGTCACGACCCAACCCCGTAGGCCGTGACTAGTGCCCGAGCTAGACACTCATACACACCGATTAACCATAATCAGCATACAAACAACTTATACATATACAAAAGTCAGACGTCGTCTCAAACTGTCGCATATAAACATATATGCCGCACAGAAGCCGGCAAGGCTGTCATAGAACACAACATCCCAAAATATATACATATGCAAGCCGATAAGGCTGCCACAGCCAATGGGGCCGCCCAAAACATAAATCACACAGACATAATTGAACAGTAACTATTCACAACCCACACATATGTCTACAGACCTCTAAGAGTAACGATCGTATCATATGACGGGACAGGGCCCCGCCGTACCCCTGAATAGGCACATACATATACAACGAAAGTGTCTGTACCAAAAATATAGGCTCCGGAACAAGGGAGCGCTCCAAGATAGCAGAACAGATATCCTAGGCTGACAGATGACCAGAGCGAGCAGCTGTACCAGCGGGCATGAAACGCAACCCTTGAAGAAAGGGGGTCAGTACGGAATATGTACTGAGTATATAAAGCATGAGATACAGTAGACGGGGTATAACCAAAGTAAGAAGTACAGAAAATGCGTGCAATATCCGGAATATCAAAATGCTTACCTTTGAAACACAAACATGCATATTAATATCACATATATACATACATATATATATACCCGGCCCATTATAGGACTCGGTGAACATGGTCGCCACCCCGTCATTGGCGCCATAACACATCATACTCCAGAACACAGCATAACTCCGTAACACATCATACTCCAGAACACATCATACTCCAGAACACATCATAACGCCAGAACACATCATACTCCAAAATACATCATAACGCCAGAACACATCGTAACGCCAGAACACATCATACTCCAGAACACATCATAATGCCAGAACACATCATACTCCAGAACACATCATACTCCATATATAGATATACAGAAACCGGCCCTCTAGTGAGGGACTCGGAGAAAAATGCAAAACAGAATGCGCACACAGAATGGTAAATAGTCATATATATATAAATCATCCTTTGAGACTCAATAGATAAGTAAGTAATCAACGCTCGAGGGTTAAGACGATAGTCATGTTAAGTTCTTTCAAAATGTCGTTAGAACTATACAAGGAAAGTCTCGGGGACCATGGACATGTATCAAACCAATCCGAGCCCGCCTATGAAAGTTACGGACATTATTCGCTTTAGGACCCTCTACGAACGTATCGAAGTGATCCGAGCCCGTCTATGAAAGTTAGGGACCTTATTCAACATAGAATCCTTTAAGAACAAGAACTCTTTATGCAACATTTACTATCCAATCATACAAAAGACACAAGGGCCATAGCTTGACTATATTAGGAATGCTAACATCAAGAAGTGAATAAGAATCGTAGACATGCTCGGATCTTATGAATAGAGTTACCCAAGGCTCGTATCATATCTTACTTACATCTAAGACATGCCAAAAGAAAGAAAGGATAGGCTTTACATACCTTGTCCGCTTCCTAAGCTAATCCGAACTTAAGTCTCGGGCTTTCCAAGATCTACAATAACGTCATTAGACGCCAAACATTAGCTATAGGTACTTAGGAATTCAATCCTAAGCTAGCACCTCATTTATAGAAATTTGGGCAGCATTTCCTTTATAAATTCAACAAACCCCGAGAATTCAACTCGGCCAAATCATCAACAACAATACCAACAACCATATTAACAACATCAACAATTAATTCAAAACGTATTCTAACGTTAGTAACTCTTTTCTACATAATTCGACGGCGTTTCATTTACATTCAAATCAACCACATACAATCAAGCCAACACCAATAGTCACACGTGCACGTACTAATCCGAGACCATTTAAAAAAGACTCAAGAACACTTCAAACAATCCGTACAATATTCAAAATGGCCCAACCAACATACAACACCACCCGAAACCTCCAAACTCAATAAGAACAACATCAACACATTCCTCTCTTCCAAATTCATGAACTATACGAACAATCCACACGTTACCAACTTCATTCTCATAAATACAAGAAACTATATTAAAATCACATTAGCTTCTAAAACAGCCCACAAACGATTACAACTTCAACTTGACTCATTAAATCTTCATTTCTACAATTGAATCCCCAACAACAACAACCAAAATATCAATTAAAATCAATTCGCCATATTTTATAAAATCAGCCCCTACACGGCTCAACATCAACATACATGGTTCCATGAATTTCATTCATTTCTACACACTACAACACGTTCAAACCATCCATAACACATGTAAAAGAAGATTAAATCTTACCTTTTCCACTTAACTTCTGAACTTGGCTAGGGTTGTAAATTGCAAAAATGAATGGTTTGATTGCTCCAACAACTACTCCACGTTAACAAGGACCTTCCAATTGGTTGAAATGCTAGAAGAATTTTTTTTTTTATCAATATTTATGGCACCATATTCGGCTAGCCATAGCCGAATGGTTCTCCATCTTCTTCTCCAAGTTTCTTGAGTTGAATAAATGATGAATAAGTCTTGCTTTGTCATCACTCATCTATATATATAAATACATAACCCATACCAAGTGGACACATGCCCCCACTCATGGCTTAAGGCAATCAAAATTAGCCAAGCCATGGGTGGTACCCCACACCAAGCCACACGGCCACTTGTGGCCTTTCATGAAATAATTAATTCCTAATTTTTCCTTAATATTTCCATACCAACAAGATTATAAGCAACTTGTTCCTTAAAATAAAATCGGAGGTTAAAAGTCTCTACCTCGTATCCCGAAATAGTCTTGTCCTTAACTTATCGCGGTTAGCTCGGAATATCCCAATGTACAAAATACGGGATATAACATTAAGCTAGTGGAATGATGAATAGGTTAGGATGAAATAAGGAACATGAGAAAGGAAAATGATGTGTTTGGGGGTAGGAAGAAGTCTTACATACCAAGGGGAATTAAACAGATAAGCATCCCATAAGAAGTTGCAAGTTAGAAGAATTTGGTTAGCCCTTTTATGTTTTGGAAGATCGAATTATGGAATGAACTTGATATATATACGTATAGAACGATGCACATAACACCGAATCAAATTATTAGGCTAGGCTTCATCCAATGGTTATAGTAGAAGAAAACATTCATGCCACTATGAGCTAGCCTTATTGATCTCGGTGATACCTCGAAGGAAGGGATCAAGAGAGATGTGTTTACAGAAGCTCTTTTCCTGACAACTAGTTAATCTTTTAACCGCAATTGTGCTCTGTGGTATAGTTTAAGATGTATTTATATATCTCCAGAAATTTACTCAAACAATTATATAACAGGAGTTGTTAATGCTCGGTATAAGTGATGTGTGTAGTGGAAAGTAGAGAGAAGAGAGAAGGAAGTATTGGAAACAAAGAAGGAAAGGCAGAAGCGAGCCAAATAGGAGGAAGGTCTACTAGAGCAGTAACTCGACAAACTGAGGGAGAAAGAGGATTAAACCCTGTGGATATTCTAACACTAAGGGAGGATGTAACAAGGAGTTACGAAGAGGTTGAAGTTTTGAATCACGCTGTACGAACGGTATGGTTCATTAAGTTATGACAAGAATTATGGGACCATTTGTTGAGTAAGGTATTTTATGCGTAAGGAGCGAGTTTACACGACATCCATATAAAGAATTTTAAAAGGACCATGTGTTACCCTGTTATTAGTACGTTGGGATAGTAGAGTACAATACTCATATGGCAGTGTGAATTGATCGGAGAAGAGTTTAGAGCGATTAACGTTGAACTTTAAGTTGCACTTCATCAAAAGATGGTGTTCTGAGGGAAAAAAGAAGAAAAGAAAAAGAAGCCAATGGTATTCTGAAATATGTTTAGAGTTATTGTCATGTGAACGAAGTCATTTGAGAAAAGGATGAGGGGTACGATAAAAGGAAAAACAAGGTGTCAATCCGATTAGATGGGAGTTGTAACTTCTTGTCGAAATAAAGATTTGGAAGGGATAAACTTGTAATTTCCAGAAGACTTGTACAAGACCGAGTGTTATGCAGCAAAGCGAATGACAGGGATCTTGAAAAAAAATAGTAAGGAAACCATCAAGATCCATTTGAGTGTTTAGGCCTATCTAGGATTTGTACGCCTACGAGAATATGTGACTCATCACAAATATGTGCAACCGACCAGATAGATTCGGACGACGAATAGTCACAACTAAGACTAGTTATGGATTCGCTGAAAGTATGTACTTGCAAGAAAAAAGAGGACTAATGGGATGTTAAATATAGAATAATGGACCGGCACCCTAAGGGGGAAGGTAAAAACAAGCGAGTATGGGATCAGAAGTAGGCCTTGTCAAGAGATAGAAATATGGTGAAAGGAACTAGAAACCACCTCAAAGGGGCATTACACTAATAGGCTGACAAAATGAAAGGACAGTCAATAATAAGCATGACCAGTCAGTTATGTGCATGACCAAGTAAAGATTGAAAGGGAACACACCAAGGGAGAAATTACGTGAAAACTCAAGATAATAGTGTAATGAGGAGCTCAGAAATAAAAAAAAAAAAGTGGAGAAGGATTGAGTGGGATAGTATTTGAAGTAGATTAGACTAAGGTGAATGTTGAGTGGAGGAGCCGCCACGAGCTAGTTGTATGGATACGAAGTCTCAGCATCACAAAATAATTAGAAAACCACGGTATAAGGGACCCTTAAAGGTAAAAGTATTCAATCCATAACCTAGTAACATCCTGTCGATGAAAGGCAGTAGAGTTACCGAATGAGAGGGACTAAAATGAAAATGGAATATTCAACGGAACGCGATAAAGTGATGACATAAATATGTATGTTGGTGATATGAAACATTTCAGGCATAAGATGTATACACAGAGAAACCTAAAGAATATAGACTACTCCAGTATTCCTTCCCACCTTGAGGACTTTTCCGCCTTGAGATAAATGGGTGAGTAGAACACACCTTTCTGACGTTCAAAGATATGTCATGAGCATGTATGTTAGAACCCTGAAGAAAATTTGGGAAACCAGTTGATATGGATTGAAATCACGTATGGTACCAGTCATCACTCTAATGTCCATATGGCTCGGATAAATGTTCTACGAGAGTGGGGGATTATCAGATTCTTTGAAACTCAAAAATTCAAAGTTAACAGTTGGGTATTCAGGTAGGGTCGCCAATGGAAGGTGTGATGAGATTAGGTAAGGAAGGTAGGCCAAGTCCCCAATTCGAGAGGCCTTACAAGCTATGCGCAGGGTAGACCAAGTAGTTTATGAATTAGATCTGCCCTCATGATTGAAGTCAATTAACCCGGTGTACCATGTGTTGATGCTTCGTAGATGCATTAGGGATCCTCCCAGAAGTATGCCTGTAGAGGACATCACGGTCACGCAGAACAGCGCCCATGTAGAAGTACCCATTGCCATTCTAGACAGACAAGTTCAAAGAGTAAGGACTAAAAACGTAGCTTCAGGTTAAGTCCTGTGGAGAAACAACAATAATTTGGGAGGCTGAAAAAGGTCGGAAGTACAGGACCTATATTTGTTTTCACCCTCAGAAGAAGCTCCGACAAAGACGCCAGCACCCTCAGGTATGTACTATTTTTTTTTAATGGATTTTTCTGTCATGCATGGCCAATATAAATATTGGTGTTAGGGCCTTGTGAGGCACTGTATATCTTGGGACGTCGTGATAGGATGATAGTGGACTAGTTATAGGGGAAATTCCAGTGAAATTTTTGTGGAACTCCTAAGAGGTTAACATTCGAGGACGAATGTTGTCAAGGGGGAAGGAATGTTACACACCCCATAGTTTCTGTACGTTGGTTTATTCGTTAGGTGTTAGCTATTCAAATATTGTTGAGAAGATGCAAGATCATAGGTGCTCGTCCAATAGTTGTAAGAGTTTGAGTTCACGTAACAGGTTATAGAAGGATTGGAAAATAAGTGAACTAAGGAGATTGAGCTTCCGAGGCTTTGAAGGAAAGTTGGGCAAGGTTTGGTACGAAAATTTTGGTCTAACTGGGAGAAAGAATATCTTTTAGTATATTAAGAGTTTTGAAGTGAAACAAAAGTCTAAAGTGAATTTTAGCAAGTCTAGTTTTCAACGCAATAAACCACTCCTCAATAGGACATCGGGGTAAGGACATATGGACGTTACAAGTTGAGCTGGCAGGCCAGGAAAATGGTCCCCGCGAACGCGCAGAAGGCCAAGGGCCAACATAGCGCGAACGCGCCACAATGGGGCGCGAACGCTCCACAACGGGGAGCGAACGCGCTGAGCAATTTTGAGGCTCGTTTAAGGGATGAAGGTTATATTATAAGAGTATAATAATAATATACATATGAAATTCGGAGACCGTATGGTGTAAATCAGTTAATACGTTACTTGATGAATAGCCCTCGTAATCGTAAATTAAGGTGCGGCTCACATACTGGGATTTCATAAAGGACATAGAGAGAGATATGTGAATAGTACATGGGAAGCTGAGCAAGTCTTAAGAAGGACCCATAAGCCAAATATGGGCATAAGCCCTCCAAAAGGACGATTTAAGGATACATTTTCGGATGATCTGACTTGAAGAGGCCAAAACACCATTATACGTTTGAAATTTGGAAAGAAACCAAAAATGAAAGTTGTAGATAATTGAATTATATTTCCAACCATAGGTTGTGAGATCTCATACCATATCGAAATCAAGAGTTATGACCTTTTTACTGAATAAACTCGCAGGTAGAAAAGTTAAGCCAGCGCGAACGCGCGTAAGGCGCGATCGCGGCTGGAAGGAACACCCATGTCGGTCCGGGCGGAACCTGGACCGTTATAAGGGCTTACCCCTCATTTTCTTCATCAAACACCCCAAGCCTTCTCCAAATATCTGGAGATTTCCTCCCAACTCCTAACACCAACTTTTTAGCCTAAACCAGGTATAATTCTAAAATTCCGATCCAGACCGCGTATAGTTGCGACTATAGAATCGTATAGTAATGCATTGTGGCTTAAGTATAGGGTGGAGAAGTGAAGATATTGCAGTATTATCAAGAGAAAGGTATTAATCTCTTTCTATTTATGTTAATACCGGCTTAGTCACGAAGATAGAGTGGTTAAATAATTGTATGGTGAGTTGATTAGTTATGGAAGTTGGAAAATAGCGTGTGGGTTGTTTTATGGAATACTTTGATATTGGCAATGATGTTATTGTTGTTGTTGTTGTTAGTTGTTGAATTGATAATTCGGGCTAGGCATATAAACAGGGGAGATGCTGCTCGATTTTCGGCAGAGCATAAAATAGTTTGATTTGAAAACTTGGAACAAGTGTGCGATAAAGAGCCTAACGTTAGTGTAAATTCTCTCGAATGTAGATTTACGAGCTGGGACGGATAAGCATAACTAATAGGAGGTCTAACAGGTATGTTAAGGCTCGTTCCTTTCTTTCAAAGGCATGATTCCTATGTTATGACCCCGTAAATGCTTCCATAACCTCCTTGTTTTCAAGTTAGAAGTTCGTGATTCAAAGGCATGACTCCTTTCTTGATAATCCATAAATGCTTTCCAAAATGTCCATATTTTCCAAATCAGAGATTTATGATTCCGTAAGCTTTTATGACAACAACGATGGATATGCTTTTACAATGACAACGATAACGTCGAAGATGAGAATGATTCTATTGTGATTACCACAATAATGATGATTTTATGTTTAAAGGTTCCAAGTTCATGATTTCAATGTTATTATGAGAATGTTGAGTTATTTCATGATTTTCTCAAATTTATTCATTGTTGATGGTCTCATCTCATAATGTTCGTTCCTTCGAGGTGAGATATAGCGATGACGCTTACTCCATTAAAATAATTGGAGGTTCACCGACCTTATGTCACTACGATAGAGTCATAGCGTTCTTTGGGCTCTCATGCATGCTACTTATATTATATATGTATGTGATATATATATATATATATATATATATATATATATATAAGGGATATGGGGAAAGGTGAGGCGCTATAGACACATGGCCACCTGATCAGTTGGTAAATTATGATATCGTACTGGACACGGGATGCCCGGACGTGGGGTATATGGTTAAATGGATCGGGCTGACGTTCCTCGGCACTATTATATATTTATGCATCGAGCCGCACGTTACTCGCAACAATTCTATTTTATGTATACATGTATGAGAAATGTTTTTCAAAGAAAGCTAAGCATGCATGGTATCCGCCCTAAGAGGCATCCAGATGTACAGGTTATTCCCCTATCTCATGTTATGTTCCATATGTCTTATTATATTATTGCTCATGCCTTACATACTCGGTACATTACTTGTACTGACGTCCTTTCTTGTGGACGTTGTGTTCATGCCCACAGGTAGACGGGGAGACAGTACAGATCCCTAGGAGCTTTGTCAGCAGCTTTGCAGAAGCACCCCACTACTCCGAAGTTGCCGCTTATCGGTATATTCTTTTGTGTACATATTTGGGGCATGGCAGGGTCCTGTCCCATCCTAATGTTCAGTATTCTAGTTAGGGGCTCGTAGATGCATATGTGTGGGTAGTAGATGTCTCATGATCACCTTAGTGTATATTTTTGTATATCACTTTTGGCACCTCGAGAGCTTAGGTATATATGCATGTTTTGTGAAGATATTTAGTGACCATCTCGCCGCAAGTATGTTGGGAATTATGTTTGCACAAATTGAGTGATAGATAGTATGATAAGAGGTGCTTGGTAGCTGGTACCGAGTACTCGTCATGGCCCTCTTGTTGGGTCGTGACAATAATTAAATTTACAAAGCCAAAAAATGAATTACAATGGTTTAAGGCCAAGCCCAAAATTATTATACTCGTAAAATAGCGGACAATCTATGCAAAAGCCCATCAATTTCTAAATATAACATTTATCAGATCACCAAGACTAAGGACAGGCCAGAATTGTGGCCCAAAATTATCTTCTTCTTAAAATTTTCTAAGTGTTAGACTGTGATATACATGATATACCACTGATATACCTACTAAAATAGAGAGCAAAACCCATGAAGGTCATACCCTCTACACACCTCTATATACGCTATATACTTAACTGATATCAACTCTCAAACACCACATTTAGCTCACGTAGAAACTTCAAATCTACCCAGCAAATGCCACAACTCCAAACTTAGGTATTTAGCTACTAATTAAGACTAAACAAACAATAAAAAATTATCCATAACACAGCATTAAGGCCAGTTATCAACAAATTCAAAAACAAGAGTGTCAGAGAGTAGTTCCACTAGCACAGGAGGGAAAACTAGGCAATTTCGTGCAAACAAGTTGTACATGAGCCAAGTTCAAAACTTTTTTGAAGAGGCGTTAATGCAAGAAAGTGGCATATTGATGAATTATCACCTAAAACTAAAACCAGCACATTGCAGATTCAAGCAAAAGTGAAACAGTACACATTTAGTCTCAATACACTTTTCAGTTTTCAGGTTTTTTCAAATTACACTCAATAGGTTTTGAAAAATTCATTTTAGACAGTCAATAAGTCTTAAACCAAGTCTCAAAACAAGGTCCCAACTTGCATTTTTCCCCAGAAATACCAAGAGGTGGACAGGTTTAAAATGATGCACAGATAGGGTCTCCAAACATAGGTTAGGACAAGTCACAAGCAACCCAACAATGCCAGATTCTGTGAGGTATTCAAGGACCTTTAAATGATGCTCCAAATCTCAACTTGTTTTCAAATTGTCTTATTAAACTAATGGGATCAAATGACAGTTACACACATAGTCCTAGAGGTCAATTTTCAGACAAAGACATCTGCACATATTTCAAATATGAACCAAGTAAATATAGGAAGTGGTTTCAAATGTAGGTTTAGACCTAAATGATCATGGAGGGGTTACACTCATAGACACAGCAATATCCATCAAGAAAAGAAAAGAGAGGAGCAGAATTATAAGAGTTTCATGTTCATTTTCCTAACCAGTTAAGTGTGCTAATTTAGACATAGTTCAAAGAAAGGATTTTCAGCAATATTATTGAGGTTCAGTGTGGGATCATACATCAGTCAAGAAAAGGAGAAAACAACCAAGTTAAAAACAAGCAAATGCAGTTTAGCTTTTCAAAATATTTATAGCTTTCTTTTAAACTTCTATAGTCAACACAACACATTTCAGAAAAAGTTCACAATCTTTGTACTTTACACCTCTCCAACCATATTTCAAGCAAATTTAAAATTCCAACTGTCACAAAAGCAGTCAAAAAGGAAGAAGAAAGATGGGCAAACAAACAAGTAGTCCAATTCAGCTTTGAAAAAAAAAAAGAACAGTTCACATGAAGCACTAATACAAGATTTTTCTTCCCTATAAATCAGTTTTTTGGTCTCAAAATCAAATGGTAATGCACACTTAAACTAACAGAAATGCCTCGTGGCTTCAGGTAAAGGGAATTCAAGTATATAAAAGGAGAGGAACCTTTTCAAAATCCTATTTTTTATCCTAGATTTCCATCAACACTAAATATTATGTCAAAAAGGCTTTACCTGCCAAGATCAGTATTATAGACTAAGTTTTGCACTATTAAAGGGGTTTATTTAGGTGCAGAGTCAAAATAATCATTCGAATGAATCATGGAACACACAATCTATACATAATAGGCTCATATCTTCCAGTTTTACAGTTCTAGCCTATTAGTCAACAGAAAATTGTGATCAATGGTAAGCAGAGGTGAGACTCCCAAGTTTTGAGTACAAATAGCTAATACTAGGTCCAATGTGTACCCTAATCACTTAGCAAGAATCACAAAAGCAGTTTTACACAGGAAACAATTTTACTCAACTTTATCTTTTCAGATTTGGAAAAATGAACAAAATGCCAACTTATAGCACAATTGCAATCATGGTCTACTGGTTTTAAGCCAAAACAGGTTTTCACCCTTTTATTTTTTTAAACTTCAGTCTTAAATATTCCAGTTATTTAAAAAGGTTCAATTTCCATCCAAAATAGTGAGGTTACTCTAAACAGTGAACATGTTACAAATACTGTCACACCAGAGATATTCCAAACTAGGTTGGTTTCAAGATGTCTAAAAGTGTCTAAATAAAGCTAATAAGGGACATAGTCTAGCCTAGGAAAGGTTTTAAGTTAAACTTCTCATATTGCAAGTCACACAACAAAGGCAGTTACAAAACAAGAAATTCAACAATTCAAAAGAAATTAGAAGGAACTCATAGAGGGTACATGGTACCTATAGGATCATCAAGGCAGATATAGATTAACACAATTAAGACAACACAAAACAAGATGGACAATGCACATCTTTGAGACTCATTTTGAAACAAAGGAGGACAAACTGAACTAGTAAGAGTGTCACATGGTTTTAAGTCATTTTCTACTTAATTCTCAAGCCTTTAATTGTTAAGTTGGTTTTTGAGAACTCAAGCCATAAACAAACAGTTTTGCACAAGTTGTGAAATACAAAGAAAGGAAAAACAACTTCTATGGATTTAGGAATTACATTCAACTTGAACACTGATTTAGACCTCTCACACTTATTCCTTGAAAATACACAATTCAATTTTCAACTTCTTCATAACATAAATAACCTCAAACGGAACAAATATTAAAACAAGGGTATTTCTGGCCTACTTTATTTTATTAAACTTCCAAAGTTTCCAAACAAGAACAAATTTGAAGCTACACAATCTTATAAGACTATAGTTTAGCAAACACAAGTTCCAAAACTTTAAGCTTAGCATCACTTAGCTAAGCCTAGAATCTCAACAACTCCATAATCCACACACAAGACTGACTCACACCATTTTTAATTTATTTTGACAAAGTTAAAAGCTAATAAGGAATCCAAATTTCATTTTAAACTATAATTCATACTTAGTCAGTTTTAAACTTCAAATCTCTAAACTACATTCCAGAAATAACTTTAATTCCTTAAAAATCATTTTTTTTTTTTGACAAAATAAGAGGCTAACAAACTACAAATCAAATTATAAGACCTTCAACTTTACTAGATTATCAAGTTTAGCAGTTTTAAAGTCAAGAATGACTTGTGAATCCTGTTTTTCTATACCCAAACTCACACAGGACATCCAAGTTTTCACAAATTGCAATTAAACTGCAAAGCAAGACTCCAGGATCTAGTTTTCAGAAAAACTTACTTATTTAAAACATTTTTAAACATTCTTAGAAGCTCTCACATTGTTCTAAAATTAATCAAGCTATTGAAGCAAGTAAACATTCACTCAATAATGAAGGAAAGAAATCATTTTTAATACTTGAGACTAAAATAGGTTCAAAGAGGCACATTTTTAGACTTAGGGGTGTTTTCAACTTAATCCTATCTATCTTTCAAACTATTCTTGCAGCTTCTCCAATCCAACTTATGATTTTAAAATATCAATAAAAGTTAAGTAGGTATAAGGTTATAAATAAGGACATATTTTCAACCAACTAGTGTTACTTATCAAGAACCATCAAAAGTAGCTAACTTAGATAAAAAATATCAACTTTACTAACTTAGTGTCAAGAATCCTAACTTAAATTATCTTTTCTTCATTTTTATTAACTTAAGCAACTCAAAATTGCTTAACATTGTCTAATTTTAAACTTCCTAACTCATTTTCCAATTTCAAATAACAACAAAGGAGGCAGAACATTTATTTAATCGCTAAAAAGAATCAACTAATATACAATCATTTTCCTAACTAACAAGCATCACAAATAACAGATAATCATAGTTTGAAATGAAAACAAGGATTGAAATGAGAATTTACCTTTTGTTGGGACAACCTAAATATCAAAAGGGGATTGGTTCAACACTCCAAGCAACAAAACCCTTCACAAATCCTCAAATCATCTTTTCTTCTTATATTTTTTATCTTCTCCAATATGTTGTATTTATCCTTTAATATCAACTGTATAGCTAGTATATATGAAACTTTAGTTTTTTTTAGGGTATAAAAATCTGGACCATTTTCTTGTTCTTCTACTTACTATTTATGGCCTCCATTGTATAGGAATCCTTAGGACGAAAATAATGGACATCTGTGCCCCCATTTCCCCCAAAAAATTTCCCAAATTGTACCTCATCATAATTTCAAAATAAAATAGATAGGACAAAATGAAAATCTAACAAACTTGTTCCCTAAAATCAATAAAATCACAAAAAAATCAGATAAATATGAGGATAGTATGCTTGCCAAAGACAAATCGCCACATGATACAATTCCAATGGTACAATATTACCAAAATTGTACCAATGAGATAAAATACCCAAAATTTGTACCCAACTGATGACACTTCGTGGAAATTACCCTAGGTTCCCACACAAGAGCGTGTGGTGCACAAGATGGCCAAGGACTCGAGGTCCTGCCCATGGCAACCATCACACGTTGAAACCCGAGCAACATCTGTCACGACCCAATCCGCCATGACTGGCACCCACACTAACTCCTAGTGGGCGAACCAACACAGAAGTCATCTATCCATTCAAGTCTGATTTTATATTAACCAAGTTAGTCAGTTATTACTCATTCAAGCATCAAACAAATGAAATAAGTCATGCCATAAAATACTAAAATAAGTGCGGAAGTTTTAACTATTACAAAATTCCCAAAATTCGAAAGTCATCATTCCAGGACTCTAATCTAAAGCATGTCTAAAGAATGACATATGTCTAATAAATATCCATAATGTCCAGAATAGGAAAAGACATCATAAGAGGAAGATCTTCGGGCTGCCTGGCATGGATATAAGCTCACCCTAAATCTATCAGCAAATGTCCTCAATGCTAGATGTGAGAGCAGGTAGCAGTCTCTGTATCACAATTTGCACTCAAAAGAATGCAGCAAGGTACTATCAGTACAAACACTATATACAAGTAGATATCATAGGCCGACTAAGATTAGTATCATCCATATCTCATAAAATCAATAGAATAAACAAGCCAGCCAACAGACACGAATATCAATAAATCACAACAAAGTCAACCAAGGATAATCACAACCAAGTCACCAAGATATCAAGAGTCACAATCATCGGAAGCCACAACAGAAATAAGTTTACCACAATAACCACACTCACTGTACACACATGTTAACTGATGTCATTGCTCAGTAGTCATGACCTGCAGGGGACCCATGATGTCCATGTACCACTCGTTCCGGATTCACCCCTCGGACCCGGGCATAAACCACTGCTCTGGAATGAACCTCGAACACGGGCCATATCAATGTACCTTTCATTTTTGGAACTAACCTCGGACCACGAGCCTATAATCTAGGTCACATTTGTGCCTTTCCATACCTCTTTACAGGACAGTGTTCCTTACCTTCGCATTATTAATGCATGCATCATCATTTCATATCACAATATCGCCGAGAAGATTATATTAGCTTCTCATCACAAACACATCCACTGTAGATTAAACACACGGGAATAGTGGCGCGAAGCCTACACAATCACTGAATCGCATTCACATAGGACTTCAACACACAATATCATGCATGAAAACTAGAAATGCCTTCTCCTAAAGAATTCATAAAACATACAATCAACTAACCAAAGCTTAACTCAAGTAGACCGTAACCTACCTCAAACGTAGAGCTGGAACAATGCAAGTCACTCCGCTATAGCTTTTCCTTTCCTTAAATCCTCAGAACGCTCAAAGTCTAGAAATCGAAGGCTCAATGAGTCACAATTACCTAAATCACAAGTACCAATTCAAGAATACCCTTCCCTTTTACCCCATTTCAATGGGTGGATGATTTTCTAGGTGTAAGACAACCTAACAAGGGCCTTAGGAATCATTAATCATCAAATTATAACAATATTATACAAACATTCCCACTACGAGCAGTTTTCATGGTCAAGATATCAATTTTATGGAACCCTAGGTCTCAATTCACTTAGTTTGTGGCACTAAGGATTCAATTCATGATTAAGAGAAATTAACCCAAGCCTTTAAATGATAAATAAGTGATAATAACCATAACCCATCAAGTTTAGAAGTTTCATTAATTTCTAGGGTTTCTATTGCAATTCCACCATTAAAGACCCACAAAAGTGATGATAACCATAAAAATGATACGGAATGGTTAGAAGGAGTAAATG
Organism: Lycium ferocissimum; assembly: GCF_029784015.1. Taxonomy (NCBI): domain Eukaryota; kingdom Viridiplantae; phylum Streptophyta; class Magnoliopsida; order Solanales; family Solanaceae; genus Lycium; species Lycium ferocissimum. The sequence goes on along the minus strand of NW_026718814.1, from coordinate 39,164 downwards.
AAACTTACCTCTCAAGAGATTCTTGCCCTAGCTTGAATTTTGACTGTAGGTGCTTGTAGGGAACTGTGTTGGGGTATTATGAATAAAGAATATGAGACTAAGTCTTTAAAATACGGATTCTGTCCCCCCGTTGATCGCTGCTGTCACGACCCAACCCCGTAGGCCGTGACTAGTGCCCGAGTTGGGCACCCAAACGCATTCATCAAACCTGAATCACACACGGTGGGTCGACGCGTATACAAATATCAAACGCTATCTCAAACACATCTCAAACTCAAACACATATATATCGAGAGCCGACAAGGCTAACTGATGGCACATTGGCCCAAAACATATAATATACAAACTCATCCGTACAGGGTAGGCACACAACCCACATATACGTCTACAGACCTCTAAACAAACCAACAGACTAACAGAATCATATGACGGGACAGGGCCCCGCCGTACCCCCGAACACACACACACACACGTATGCAACGAACGAGTATATACCAAGATGTAGGCTCGGGATAAAAGGAGCACTCCAACACGAGCGAGGATAGGTCTCCTAAACGGCGGATCGCCAAACCGGGCGTCTGTACTGCGGGCATGAAACGCGGCCCCCCGAAGAAAAGGGTCGTACGAAATATGTCTGCGAGTATGCAAAGCGAAAATACGATAAATAGATCCGAGCCACACTCAAAACGGGAGTACCGAAAAGTAAGTACCTTTCCAAAATGTCAAATGTTTATTTTTCAAAATACAAAGTATGCATAGGGCACGGAAAATATGGTCGCCCGCCGTCGTTGGCGCCATAACACAAGATAACACCGTAAGATTTCAAATCTCCGTATCCCCGAACGCAACACATCATCACAACACATCATAAGCCATATCACGGATAACTTCATAAACGGAACCCGGCCCTATGGCGAGGTCTCGGAACCGTAACACGAAGATAACTCCGGAATATATATCATAATGCGCACGACAACAAACCGGCCCGGAACCGTGAAAGATGTACCAACAAACCGCACGAGCGAGTCGTGAGTAGCTATATGCACAAAATCATTATCATAAGTTCAAAAAGTAAGTAAAACGACCATACTTGGAGTCGGGAAAAATCGTCATACCAAACTCTTCCAAACGTCTTCGAAATGCACAAAGAAGGTCGCGGGACCCACGGACGAGTGTCGACCCGAGCCGGGCCCGCCTATAGAGAACATACTCATCACACGTCATACAACCTCCACGACGATATCGAGGCAATCCGAGCCCTTAGTCGAAAGTTATGAGCATTCGTAGTTTCAACATCGTTAAAAATAGAACTCTTTTGAAAACCAAGTTTTTATGCAACCTTAAAATCAATTTTTCCAATAACATCAAAAACCAATATTTTCTCACATCAACATACGAGTACCAAAAGACAAACGCGAATCATAGACAAAGCTCGGATTATGAGAATGGAATTTCCTCGAGGCTAGTATCATAGCCTATATTGAACTAAGACATGCCAAAAGAAAGAAAAGTTAAGCTTTACATACCTCGCTCGCACACAACGCTAATCCAACTCAACTTATATCTCGAACTCCCCAAGATCTACATAACATCAACAAATACCAACGTCAACCAAGCATTTAGAAGTTCATTTCCAACTAACACATAATCCTACGGAAAATTGGGCAGCACTTCCTTTATAAATGGACCAACCCAAATTCAACTCGCCAAATTCAACAACACAACAAACCAACAATCATTCCAACAATATCCACAATTAATTCGAAACGCATTCGAACATTAAAAATCCTTCTCCACTCATTCCAACAATATTCCAATTATGCTTACTACGACTACATACTTACAAACCAACATGTAATCAAACTAACGCATATTCAATTATCGATCCAAAACCACTCAAACAACATTCAAGAACTCTTTAAACAATACACACAATATTTCCAACAATCCAACAAACACTCCAATCCACCCGAAATAGTCCCCAAACCCGAGAACCTCAACTCTAACACATTCCTTGATTTCAAGACATGATTTGCTCCAACAATCTACACTCTAACCATGCCATTTCCATAAACATAAAAATTACACTAAATGCACCAAACCTTCCAAATCAGCCCCTAACACTTACAATACCAACTTGAATCATTAAACTCTCATTTCCAACATAGAATTCACATAACGACAACAACCAAAATTCCAAGGAAACTAATCCATTTCTTGACACACATCAAAGGCCATATTCGGCCAACCTGTGCACACATACATATTCATGATTTTCATTTATTTCAACACACCACAATAACCAAACACACTACATAATACTTAGTTCATCACTTAGAACACACAACACACATACACGGCCAACTAACATGTACACGGCCTCAACTTCAATCACCAAGTTTCCATGAATTTCATCCATAACAACATACAACAACACACATAAACCTTCCATAACTCATAAAACAAGATTAGAATTTACCTTTCTTCACAAATCCTCAACTTGTCCAAAGCCAATAAGGATGAAAACGAACAATCCAATGCTTGAAACAACGACTCCACGTTACTCAAAGACCCCCAAATTAGTAGGTTTGCTCGAAGGAACAATTTTTTTTGGTGGCTAAATCTTGGACTCTCTTTCTCCTCTTCTTGGCCGAATGGCGGGGGTCGTTCTTCCTCAAGGTTCTTGATTTTTTTCTAAGTAATGAAGATGATGATAAATGGCCCCTTATTCATCCTTTTTAATTTCAACATCAACCATGTGGCCATGGCCCACTCAAAGGTGGCCGGCCACATGGCTATATGCTACTCTCTCTTCTTTCAATAATAGCCAACTTCCCTTAATTCCACTTTTGGTCCCGAAGTTTTTTGATGATTCCATTCCAATAACGTCATACACACTTAGGTCACATGACAAAATCGAAGGTCACACGTCCCGACTTCGCATCCCGAATGGTCTTAATCCTAACTTTTCATAGTTAACCCGAATCGTCCCGTCGTTCAAAATACGGATGTAAATGCCTGCGGCGTATTTCACTGTCGTAAGGCCCCGCCATAGCGCTAAGCGCAGCTATGTGACCCGGCGTATGCGTCCACGGAGTTCTATAGCGGTTCACCGTAGCGGGACATCGCCCCCAAGAGAAATGGCCGGCCGCTCGATCAAAAAATTAATGAGCTCGACTTTTTGTTCAGTTTTCCCCCCTTTCACTCCACATTTCATCCGAGGCCTCACAAATATAACAAGACATGCACACAGACATAAAAACATCATATGAATCCACCCATGGCCTCGGAATTCACTACGGAGTTCTAATTCCCTACGTCACCCCCCAATGGGACTCGACTCAATCAAATTAATGCATCACAAGCAAGTCAAGTTTCAGCCTCTTAGCTTACAAAATCGGGTTCTCTTTGGCTCGTTCTACCCTCAAAGGTTCTTTGGGCGGGGTGACCCTATATTTTCCATAACGACGGGAAGGGTCGTTACATCAGATACCAATTAAAACACCGTTCGTCCCCGAACGGACAAAGATGAGTAAACTAGGAGAAATTACCTATCTCGGCGAAAAGCTGAGGATACTTGCTACGCATATCAGAATCTTTTCCCAAGTAACTTCCTCCACCGAACAATTCTTCCAATGAACTTGCACAGAGGCTATTTTCTTGGACCTTAACTTGCGGACATCCCTATCTAAGATGGCAACGGGCTCTTCCTCATATGATAAATTCTCATCTAATAAAATCGAATCCCAACGGATTATGTATGAACCATCCCCGTGGTACCTCTTCAACATCGAAATGTTGAACTCCGGATGAACGCCTGATGAATCCGGAGGCAAGGCCAACTTATAAGCCACCTCCCCCACACGCTTGAGGATCTCAAACGGCCCATGTACCTCGGGCTAAGCTTGCCCTTCTTTCCGAACCTCATCACACCCTTCATGGGTGAGACCTTCAAAGAACACTTGCTTTCCCTCTGCAAACTCAAGATCTCAGATGTTGCGGTCCGCATACTCTTTTTGCCTGCTCTAGGCAGCTAGGAGCTTAGCTTGGATCACCTTTACTTTTTCTAGGGACTCCCGTAGAAGATCAGTTCCCCAAGGCCTCACCTCAAACGCATCGAACTATCCAATAGGAGACCTACACCTCCTCCCATACAACGCCTCAAACAGAGCCATATCAATACTGGAGTGGTAGCTATTGTTATATGCAAATTCGGCCAAAGGTAAGAACTGGTCCCAATGCCCACTAAAGTCTATCACACACGCACGAAGCATGTATTTAAGGACCTGAATAGTCCGCTCAGACTGCCCGTCAGACTGTTGGTGGAATGTTGTACTAAGATCCAACCTCATACCCAACTCCTCATGCAAACGCTCCTAAAATCTGGATGTGAACATTGTGCCCCTACCGGACACAATGGAGATAGGAACCCCATGAAGCCTAACCACCTCAGGCATGTAGATTTTAGCCAATTTCTCTACATCATGAGTTATCTTCACCGAAATGAAGTGGGCAGACTTAGTCGACCTGTCAACAATAACCCAAATGGAGTCAAACTTCCCCAACGTCTTCGGAAGGCCGACCACGAAATCCATGGCTATTTTTTCCCACTTCCACTGGGGAATAGCATCCTACAAGTGTACCCCTAGGTTTCTGATGCTCATACTTCACCTGTTGGAAATTCAAACAGCAGCAACAAACTCTACGATATCACGCTTCATCCTAGTCCACCAGTAATGTTGCCTCAAATCCCAATACATCTTAGTAGCGCCAGGATGAATAGAATACCTCGAACTATGAGCCTCTGTCAGAATGGTCTTGTCACACGTGGCACACATACTCTCCCTTTGATTCGCAGCATGCCTTCTTCATCAATCACGGCCTCTTTGGCCTCACCACGCAACACCTTATCACGTATTTTACATAACTTAGCATCCTCAAACTGTTTAGCCTTAATCTGCTCTAAAAATGACGACCAAGCCTCAACACAAGCCAACACCCTATCTCTGTTGGAAATATACAGCCTCATAAAACTGTTAGCCAGAGTCTGAACCTCTCTAGCCAACGGACGCTCTGATGAAATCAAAGAGCCAGAATCCCCATACTAGCTGACTTCCTGCTCAGTGCGTCAGTCACTAGCTTTGCCTTACCAGGATGATACAAAATGGTGATGTCATAGTCCTTCGGCAGTTCCATCCATCTCCGCTGCCTAGAGTTTAGATCCCTCTGAGTGAACACATGCTACAAACTGCGATGGTCTGTGTACACCTCCAAATGGACACCATACAAGTAGTATCTGCAGATTTTCAACGCGAACACCACCGCTGCCAACTCTAAGTCATGAGTAGGATACCCTATCTCACCACACTCGTAACATGCACGGTCCAACGTGGGTTCTTTGAACGGGCGATGAACGGATAGCCCCCATGCTGACCGGAAGCCTGATAATTTGCCCCTGATGGGCCCCAGTGACACACGCGTCGACGGAAGCCGGACGCCCTGAATATATCTGCGAACTCTAACCCCTCGAGAAGGAGTTGCTGAAAACCCCACCCCTTCGGGCCTTCTTTTGTACCTGCTTGCATGACTTTCCTGCTTAATGCCCTCAACATTACAGTCATGCTCCACTACCTCCTGGAATGAAGCCCCAGTGGCTACAAGCTGAAGGGCTGATAACTGTAGCCTAGTGTTTAATCCCTTCACGAATCGCCGGATCCTCTCCCCCTCAGTGGGCAGCAATTGAAGAGCATATCGGGACAGAGAGTGGAAACGAAACTCGTACACAGCAACAGATGAGTTTCCCTTATCAACATTAACGAACTCATCCTTCCTTCGGTCCCTAAGAGTACACGGGACATACTTATCCAAAAACACATAATAGAACTGAACCCAAGTCAACGGAGGAGTCCCAGTTGGCTTGCACTCCACATAGTCCCTCCACCACATCTTGGCATCACCTAAGAATTGGAAGGTCACAAACTCTACCCCGTACTTATCCATAGCCCCCAATCTTATGGAGCCTCTCGTGACAGTAGATGATGAACTCATATGTATCCTCTGACTCAGTACCATAGAACACAGGAGGCTTTATTTTAGTGAACCTCCAAAACAGATCATGCTCTTCGCTAGTTATCACTGGCCCTGCAACTGGCCTCAGACAGGCCTCAAAACATAGAACTTCCTCCAAGCAAAGTGCCACTGCTGCGGTATGCTAAACACCCGGAGCTTGTGCTCTATCCGAACCTGGGGCTGCTACTCCTGCACCCCTACCTGCTGGACCAGATGGTATAGCTCCGGCCTGTGCTAACTCGTGCAACAAATTTAGCACCTGTGCCATAGCATACGGTATACTCCCGAGTAGGCTAACGGCTCACAGCGAAAGCTGATGCTAACTGCCTGGTTGAGGCCGAGTGCCGCATCTCCGGCTTGCCTCATTCGGAACCACTGGAGGCACAGGGTCAACCACTGGGACGCCGCCCTCTGCTGGGGCTGCCCCTCTACCATCTCCTCTGCCTCCACCTCTTCCTCTAGCTATTGTCGCTCGTGTTCTTGCTAACTGCGAGAGAGTGAAGGATAGTTAGATACTAATTTGAATCAGCAGATACCAATTAGAATTAAGTAGCACGAAAGAAAGAAAGAAAGAAAAGGGAGTTTTCCTAGTATCCAGTAGCCTCTCGATGATAAGTACAGACGTCTACCCATCGTACCGATCCATAAGACTCTACTAGACATGTCCTTGTACGACGAGATCGACGAACCTAAAGCTTGATACCAACTCTGTCCCAACCCGCCATGATGGCACCCACCGCTTAACCCGAGTGGACGAACCAAGACACAAGTCATCCATCCATTCAAGTCTGATTTTATATTAACCAAGTTAGTTCGTTATTACTCATTCAAGCATCAAACAAACGAAATAAGTTATGCCATAAAATACTGAAATAAGTGCGGAAGTTCTAACTATTAAAAAATTCCCAAAATCCGAAAGTCATCATTCCAGGACTCTAATCTAAAACATTTCTAAAGAATGAAATCTGTCTAATAAATATCCATAATGTACAGAATAGGAAAAGACATCATAACAGGAAGATCTTCGGGTGGCCTGGCATGGATAGAAGCTCACCTTAAATCTGTCAGCAAACGTCCTCAACGCTAGATATGAGGACGGGTAGCAGTCTCTGCATCACAATCTGCACTCAAAAGAATGCATCACGATAGTATCAGTACAAACACTATGTACCAGTAGATATCATAGGCCGACTAAGATTAGTATCATGCATACCTCATAAAATCAATAGAATAAATAAGCTAGCCAATATACACGAATATCAATGACCCACAATAAGTCAACCAAGGATAAACACAATCAAGTCACCAAGACATCAAGAATCATAATTAACGGAAGCCACAACAGAATAAAGTTTACCACAATAATCACATCACTATACATACATGCTAACTGATGTCATTGCTCAGTAGTCATGACCTGCAGAGGACCCATGGTATTCATGTACCACTCGTTCCGGATCCACCCCTCGGACCCGAGCATAAACCTCTGCTCTGAAAAAAACCTCGAACGCAGGCCATATCAATGTACCTCTCATTTTCAGAACTAACCTCAGACCACGAGCCTATAATTTAGGTCACATTTGTGCCTTTCCATACCTCTTTACAAGACAGTGTTCCTTACCTTCGCATTATCAATGCTTGCATCATCATTTCATATCATAATATCGCTGAGAAGATTATATTAGCTTCTCATCACAAACACATCCACTGTAGATTAAACACACAGGAATAGTGGCACGAAGCCTATACAATCACTGAATCGCATTCACATAGGCCTTCAACACACAATATCATGCATGAAAACTAGACATGCTTTCTCCTAAAGAATTCACAAAACTTACAATTAACTAACCAAAGCCTAACTCAATTAGACCATAACCTACCTCAAACGTAGAGCTAGAACAACGCAAGTCACTCCGCTACAGCTTTTCCTTTCCTTAAAGCCTCAGAACGCTCAAAGTCTAGAAATAGAAGGCTCAAGGAGTCACAATTACCCAAATCACAAGTATCAATTCAAGAATACCCTTCCTTTTTACCCCATTTCAATGGGTGGATGATTTGCTAGGTGTAAGACAACCTAATCATCAAATTATAATGCCATTATATCAACATTCCCACTACGAGCTGCTTTCATGGTCAAGACACTATTTTTATGGAACCCTAGGTCTCAATTCACTTAGTTTATGGCTCTAAGGATTCAATTCATGATTAAGAGAAATTAACCCAAGTCTTTAGATGATAAATAAGTGATAATAACCATAACCCATCAAGTTTAGAAGGTTCATTAATTTTTAGGGTTTCTATTACAATTCCACCATTAAAGACCTACAAAAGTGATGATAACTCTAAAGATGATACGGAATGGTTGGAAGGCGTAAATGAAACTTACCTCTCAAGAGATTCTTGCCTTAGCTTGAATTTTGACCCTAGGTGCTTGTGGGGAACTGTGTTGGGGTATTATGAATAAAGAATATGAGACTAATTCCTTAAAACACGGATTCGCTCCCCCGTTAGACCCTTTGCGGTCATTTTACTCTTTGCGTGAGCGGTCCCGTATAAACGGCCAAGCGACGACTATAGTGGACCTGCGAGAATTTGCTCACCGCTATAGCGGTCCATCCCCAGCTATAGCGGCATCGCTGTAGCCCGACACAAGAGAAATGACTGGCCCCTGGAAGCGGTCACCCCACCGCTACAGCGGCACCACCGCAGCGGTACTCCCTCCTCCACAGTGGTGCCATTTGGGCGGTGAGCTCAACTTTTGTCCAGTTTTCTCCCCTTTCACTCCACATTTCATCCGAGGCCTCACAAACACAGCAAAACATGCACACATATTTAAAAACATCATACGAATCCACCCAAGGCCTCAGAATTGCCCACGGAGTTCTAATTCCTTGTGTCACCCCTCGACGGACTTAATCAAAATTAAACAACATCACAAGCAAGTAAAGTTTCAGCTCTTAAGCTTACAAAATTGAGTTCTACTGGCTCGTTCTACCCATGGGAAGATTCTATTTAGTGGGGTGACCCTACATTTTCCATAATGACTGGAAGGGTCGTTATAACATCCACGAGAAACGTGGCTCAAATGGTGTAAATCACTAAAAATTAAATGAAATTAAACCTGGTAATCATAAGAACACGTGAAAAGGCATAAGAGCCCTCTCAATTTGGGTCAAAATGACCTGCAATCCGCCGTGAAACACCACCAGAGGCGGCGTAACCTTAAATCGCCATATCGCCTCTTTTGAGAGGTAAATGGGGGTCGGTTTAGACGAAATAAAACCCGGGGGGGGTGAAAGTTAGTTAAAAACAAACTTTCACTCCCCCTTTTTATTTTTAAATATCCCCCTCCCATTTATTAAAATGTCAAAAAGGACCCCTCCCTATTTAATTAAAAAAAATTATAAACCATATATTATAAATGCATATATTGCTAAATATAAAAATTATTTAGGTTAAATAAAAATTAAGACTCGTAAAGTTAAGATGCGAGCTTTAACATGAGCCCAATATTGACATAGTTCTGAGCAATATCTAAAATATGAAAAAATGCGGTAAAAAATGAGCTGTAATTTATACGTTGTTTGAATTAACAACTTCCTGAATTAGACGGAGCGGGATGAAAGTAAATAACTCGTATTTCTCGCAGTTGTCAGTTTTTTTTCCAGGAAATAATAATTAAGCGTCGTTTTGCCATTTTCTTGGGATTTTAAAATTTTAACCTTTTAAAGGATGTATCCTTACTCCGTCTTTGACTCGGGAAACTTGAAAACTAAAATACGCATCTTATGAGGTGCAAATTAGGTGTCAACAGTGGGGATAAGGGCTACGGGGGTAGGGTGAAGATGAGGTATGTTAGAGGGTCCAGAGGACACAATCAATATGGAATGCCACTTGTGAAACTTATTTTTCCTACTTCCACAGTTCCACTAAAGTAGTCATTTTTCTCATTTTTATGGAACTTGTTTCTTAGAGAAAATATTTTGCAAAACTTTAAACTAACCGAATATGGAATAAATGAAAAACATATTCTGAAAAATATTTTGCTCCATATCGAAACATCCCAAGGCTCATGGTGTTGACTCATAAATCCACGAGCCATCCAAATCAATGACGTAGCCTATATGAGTATTCTTTAACAAGTGCGAATAAATTATTTAATCAGCTCTTTTTGAGAATTGTAATTATGGCTTTTAGCACAACCTTTGTGCTAATGGAATATAAATTTGTTACCTTAAAAAAAATACAGTTGCCAAACAAATTCGGGGGCTGAGCAAGGATATGATCGTAAAGCAAATGTCATTAGGCTTTAGTGTACCAGTCTCTTATACCAGCTAACAATTCTAGAAATGTTTGACTCCATAAGATCCTTCTGTCTATTCTCTTTGAATGTTTAATAGCTAGAGTCCTATAGGCAAGAAAATCAAGTACATTGCTGGATGCAGTCTCCTACAGATTGAGGAATATATTTGCACATCAAACCTGCATTACTGTTTTCAAGCCTATAAGATGATCCTACAATATTTCATACGACGATTTGTTTATGCAACATCAAGAGAAGAGGATTATACATGGTATCATCGTTGGAGATATATTTTCCATATTCATGGGACATAATGTGTGACAACCCAAAAATGACAAGTCGTGATGACAGCTATTCCCAATCGATATGTAAACCAACCCAACTAATTACAATCCCAGAAAGTAAATATGCGAAAAAATAAGAAGAAAAGCTGAATATCCATAATACTAAGTCTTTATAATAGAAAATGTGGAAAAACCAAAATCTACTCAAGATTGGTTTCATAAGAGCTTCTAATACAAGAAAAATATAAGTGAATCTATAAGGACCCGTTCGATCGTTATTGCATTTTGACCATTTTGCCCTCGTTGACCTATCCCCGAGCTTTATTAGTATAATTTTGGCCCGTGGGGATAGATGGCATGGTTCCCTAGGCATGGAAGTGAGTTGTGATGTGACTTTTAGAAAAGTTGTCTTTTAAGTAAAAATCGTTTGACTCATAGTTGACATTTGGGTAAACGGACCTTTTTCAAAAATTCATTGATTTCGAGAGGTCCGGATGATCATTTGTGACTAATTGGTAGGTTTGGTTCGGTTTCCAATGCACTTTGGGACTTGGGTTGAAAAGTTAGTTTTGAGATATCGGGGATTGACTTGGTCAACGAGACCCCGATAGGAATTCTAAGGCCATGAGTTCTTTCCTAGCGCATTTTTATGTAAAGTTACATATTTAATTTGTGAACAGATGGTCTCAGGTGATAGTCGGGATTTCGGGTTGAGTTCATGAAAGTTAGGTATAGTGCTGGTTCTGGTGTGACGCTATGGTGACACAAGTACCGCGGCAGCAATACCGCTATAGCGGTGGCCCTGCCGCTATAGCAATGTGTTATGTTTCCTGAGGGATCGTGGAAGCGGTCCCAAGAGCGCTAAAGTGGGACCGCTATAGCGGTTGAGTGAGCGCGGAAGCGGGTGACGGGCAGTTTCTACATATAATTTCTTATAAAACCCTTGACTCCTCCATTCATTTCCCTATTCTACCTATGAGCATTTTGGGAGCTTTTCTACAGATTCTTAGGGAAAACTCTTTGAGACTTTCACTATCACGAGGCACAAAAGAAGGGTAAGACTAAGGTTTGAATGTTCGAGTTTGTTGTTCAGCTTTTCAGGTAGGTTACGTTGTTATCTTATGGTGAGACCTCGATTAGAGAAGAGTATGTTTAGATGATATTGTTGGAGAATTCATGTAAACCGTCGGGTATGAAGTTTGGGATGGATATTGCCTTAGATTGGGCCTGTATGATTTGGGGGCTAGCCACCCCATGGCATTGTTGACTTATCTGTTCTACGTACTTGTTGACTCATCGCCACGTTTAGACATAGGATATTGGTGGTTAGTTATATATCATGATTATGATATAGTGGTACCTTACTTTATTGATATTGAGATAAGAACTGTGAATCTATTGTGGCTTATTGTGTAACCTTATTGATAATATTACTTGTGTGCCCATGTGTGGAACTGTTTGGGATTGATTTGGTTTATTGATATTACACTTGCATTTCCATGATATATTAATATTGCCTTGATATGGTACTGATGATGGGAAATGAAAGGGAAATACAGATGCATTGAGACATATTGATACGAGTCACCTCTGGGCTATGTGTGTGACCGGTATTCTTCCGAGACTTATTGGATATTAAGTCATCTCTGGGCTGTGTGCAGAGTGACTGATACGAAAATACTTATCTATCTGACCCAAATTAGATATTGAGTCATCTCTGGGCTGTGTGCGGAGTGACTGGTATTTCACGTTGAGTCATCGCTGGGCTATGTGCGGAGTGACCTGTACATGGACTTCGCGGGTCCCCCATGGGTTGTGCTGCTGACATGTCATATTCCGTCGTCGGAGTACATGTGTACGAGTACATGCATTGCATACATATTATATACATCTTGCATTGCATCTTATCATCTCTCTTGGTTGATTATGATATGGCCTCATGATTGAAATCTCTGAGACTTGGCACAATTGGGTTTAGATGTGTGATATGGTTGTGATTGATGGATTCGGAGTTGATATACTGAGACTTGACATATATTTCTATTGCATTTTGTTGTCTCTCTTATGTGCTGAGCGTGATTTGGATTGTTGTTGGATTTGATATGGATCGTGTTGGGATCCTTGTATGTGCCTAAATAGGGATGGGATACTGTAGTCATAGTTTGGTCTTGGGTGATTATTCTAAAGCTTGGAATATTTGGGCTTAGATGTGTCACAACCCAATTTCACTAAGTCATGCAGGCACCTACCTTTCCCACCTCGATAGGGAACCCTTAACTCAACATTCACAAATAATAGGAAATAGCGGAAGAAAGTAAAATAACGTAAGTCTCACAGATATAATATAAATAAGTGTGGAAGTAAAAGAAATCCACCCCAGTATCTGGTCTGGTCATACAAGAGCATCTAAACTAAATACTACAAGTCTGAATAATAATACATAAGTAGTCCCAAAATCATGTCTCAGAATAGAATGCAAGACATAATAATAGGAATAGTCTTTGGTCAATGAACGTCGTCATGCTTACCCTGAAGAGACTCGAATTAGCAATCTTCGAATATCAGCCACCAGGGTTAGAAGTGGATCCAACCTAGTACTCTGCATTCATAAAAGAATGCAGCAAGTGTAGGTTAGTACAAACAGCAAGTACTGGCAGGTATCATAGGCCGACTAAAACTAGCTAACGTATATAAAGACAACAAAGAAAGATAAACACATAAAACAACAAGGTACAAGTCAACATGAATCCATAACCTCGCTACAAGTCATTACCTATGTTATAGCATCTAAACCCAACTATGCCAAGTATCAGTATAACCGTACCGAACCAGTATGTCACAATCATATCACAACAATTCATCACCTATGTTATAGCATATAAACCAACCTATGCCAAGTATTAGTATAACCGTTCCGAACCAGTATATCAAAATTATATCACAACAAGTCATCACCTATGTTATAGCATCTAAACCCAACTGTGCCAAGTATCAGTACAACAGTTCAGAACTAATATATCGAGATCATATCACAACCATATTACAGGAATCCAAGAGATACAATGCAATGCAATAATGTATTAATGATAAATGCAATGCATATGCACCGTACACATGTACTCCGACCGATGGAACATCAGATCTCGGCAGCACAAACCATGGGGACTCGCGAAGTCCATGTACCACTCATCCCAGCAACAACCTTACCGACGAGCATTCTCTCAATCCCGGCAGGAGACCTCGGGCAACGAGCACTCATTCATTCCTGGCAAGACACCTCGGACAACGTACACTCATTCTGCTCTGGTAAATGACCTCGGATCACGGACTCTCATTTCTCTTTTACGCTCTCTGGCAAAGACCTCGGAGGCTACAGTCTCTCACATATCATCATCAGTACCATAATAATGCAATATCAATGCATCATGGAAATGAGTACGAATATGATGCAATGTAATATCAATAACCAATTCAATCCCAAACAGTACCACACATGGCACACAAGTAATATCAATAATAAGGCTACACAATAAGACACAATGGAATCATAATTCTCATCTCGATATCAATCAAGTAAAGTACCGTAATATCATAGCCTACATATAGCACTAATCACCAATATCGGATGTCTTAACATGGCTACGAGCCAATACGTAAATAGAACAAGATAAGTCAACAACACAACGGGTGGCTAGCCCCCAAATCACACAACAAGGCCCAACCTAAGACAATATCCAATACAACTTCATACCTGAAGGTTTATGCATTCTCCGACAATATCATCTAAGCATACACTTAGCTAATCGAAGTCTCATCATAAGGTAAACCGTAACCTACCCGGAAGGCCGAACAATAAAGTCTCCAATAGTCAAACCTCAGTCTTTCTCTTCCTTTGAGCCTCGAGATAAAGGAAGTCTAATCACATCCGAATTATGATATTAGAATCAAGAAGAAACATCATTCAAACCTTACTTCTATTCAGAACCCAATCCCAACCTATGGAATGGTGTTTATGAACTAAAAAGATGAAATTAGGAATCTATAGGTCTGAACATGAAATTAATGCTCTAGGTGATCAATTCCCATCAATTACAAGCTAGATTAACTCATGGAATACTCAAATTCAGATTCTAGGCAAAACCCCCAATTTTGGGTATAAACCCTAACATTAAATCTCACAAATTGGTCACTAATAATGAAGGAATCATGTTTATATAGATACTACCCATCAATTCCATGCTTAATCAAGCTTGATCCACGAACAAATTAAAGTTTAATAATTAACAACTTATTCAAGAAAGAAACCCAAAACCCTCTCTTATTCTTCCAAGTTCTATGGATTTACTATCATGAACTCTTACTTAGGGAAGGTTAATGAAAGAGATTAAGATTAGGGAACTTGCCCTCATGATAAATTTGACCAAACCCTCCTCAAATCCCCTCCAACATGCTAAGGAAATGTAATTTAGGAATGGGAGGAAGAATGTTTTTCATTAGGCATTTAAATAAAAATCTAGTCTGTCGGTCGCTTTCGCGGTCAGGCCACTGCTTCCGCGGGCAGGCCACTGTTTTTCCGCACCGCTTCCGCGCCAAAGCGGTCACTAGACACCAAAAAATTCTGGTACCTTCCAAACTTCAAATCGACCCCCGAAACCTCCCAGACACAAACCAAATATGTAGATATACATAAAAATCCGCTACAGACACACTCGTGGCCTCAAAACTAAATTTTCAACCCAAGTCGCAAAATGCTCCCGAGTGCATTGGGAACCAAACCGAATATACACACAAGTTCTAAACGACTATCCTGCTCTCTCGGACTCAACGATTTTCGATAAAGACTGTTTACCCAAAAGTCAACTTTAAGTCAACCCCACTTTAAGTCTGAGTTTCCCACAAAGTCACCTAAATCATAACCAAAGACCTCGATAAGCATGTCAATGGTCCCCTTTGGTCAAATGTTAGCTAAACAAGCTTGGGAAAGGGTCAAAAGCATAAAAAAAAGCAATAACAACCAAACGGGTCGATACTGTCACACCTCGATGAGGGGCATGACGGATACCCAACCCTAATAGCTAAGTACCACCTGACGTGACATAATATAACCTTAATACAACAATTCTGATCGTAATCATTAGCATGTACATGTAAGAGCACCGGTACATAGAAAGGCCCAACACAAGGGTAACATAACCTCTTTGTGAATGACTGTATACATAAGTTGGCCGACAAGGCCGGAACGTGAACACAAGGCCGCAACGTGAACATCATAAAATATCATATAGCTGCCCAGGCTATAACATGTGTATCATAAGTATAATGAAAACATGCATAACTCTAACACCCAGTACACTGTCTATAAGCCTCTAAGAGTACGTAAATTTGTCGTATATATAACATGTAGACTAAATATATACCCAACTAGCAAGCCCGGCATAGTGGTACTTGCTGACGTCCCGCTGAAGCTGGCGATCCTACTGAGAAGGTCCTTCTGCTCTGCCTGTCAGGACCTGCAGCATGAAATGCAGCACCCCAAGAAGTGGGACGGTCAGTACGGATAAAAGTACTGAGTATGTAAGGCAGGGAAGTAATGACATCAGTAAAATATAAATGGGAGAATAGTGATAAGCTGGTAACATGTGTGACATACGAAACCATACAATATATATATATATATATATAAAATCATTTTTCATATGCATATATATATATATATACATATATATATATATATATATATATATATATATATATATATATATATATATATATATATATATATATATATATATATATATATATATATATATATATATATATATATATATATATATATATATATATATATATATATATATATATATATATATATATATATATATATATATATATATATATATATATATATATATATATATATATATATATATATATATATATATATATATATATATATATATATATATATATATATATATATATATATATATATATATATATATATATATATATATATATATATATATATATATATATATATATATATATATATATATATATATATATATATATATATATATATATATATATATATATATATATATATATATATATATATATATATATATATATATATATATATATATATATATATATATATATATATATATATATATATATATATATATATATATATATATATATATATATATATATATATATATATATATATATATATATATATATATATATATATATATATATATATATATATATATATATATATATATATATATATATATATATATATATATATATATATATATATATATATATATATATATATATATATATATATATATATATATATATATATATATATATATATATATATATATATATATATATATATATATATATATATATATATATATATATATATATATATATATATATATATATATATATATATATATATATATATATATATATATATATATATATATATATATATATATATATATATATATATATATATATATATATATAATATATATATATATATATATATATATATAACATACCCGGCCCTAGTGGGACTCGGTGTGAAGCGTACCCGACCCTTTCGGGACTCGGTGTGAAACGTACCCGGCCTTTTCAGGACTCGGTGTGTATATCATCATCATCATCATATCATCATCCTCCTCGCGTCTGGGAAAACATCATTACATCACAACGTACCCAGCCCTAATGAGACTCGGTATGAATGCCCAACTAATCGGTGGTTGCACATCCAAATGTCATACCCGACCGACTATAGCGTAGCTCGGTAATATATATATATATATATATATATATATATATATATATATAAATGCATGAGGGGTCAAAGAAGTGACATTGGGCCTTTCAAAGTGACGTAAGGTCGTTATACCTCCGAAATATATTATGGGACACATATCGAGGATAAGGAATGACTCAAAAGATAATACTCACATTAACATCATAAGGATCTTCCATAAAGTATATGGATGGTTTAGCTAGGGACGTTTACTTAATTTCGTAAAATATGAAAAATTCCGTAAAAATAGAGATATTCGGGGAAAAAAATATGCATCTTTCATAAAATATATGTACTTCTCATAAAATACATATTTTTTGAAATATATATATCATAAAATGTACGAAATCCGGAATAGACTCGAATGGATTGATAATGCACGCTAGGGGTTCTATTGATTCGAGCCAAGGAAAACGATAGCGAAAACCTTACATACATTTATCTTAAAAAACGTGACCTGGAGGAATTTCCTATTCCCACCCTAGTCCTTTTCTCGCACCTAAATGGAAATATGTGACATGTGTTAGTCTTCTCTTAGCTTGCATGCGAAGTATTCTAGGTGTTATACTCAATTCTTTCGAAGTTATGGAAATTCGGGCAGCGTTTTCTCTGTTTATACTCCGATCCTAAGATTATAACAACCCCCCAAACCAACAATCATAATCCAAACTCATTCCCATACTAATTTGTCAAAAACAATATCCATTATAATCCATCATCAATATCAATCATAGATTTATTTCATATTTCTACCAATTCGACTAAACACGAGCTAAATCTGGCAACACCTATTTACGAATTTATGTAAAATTTTTGATAATGGATGAAGAATGTTACCTTAAATGGGTTGCATGCATGAGATACCACCCGGGTTTGAGGTTTTCGCTCTTATCCAAGATGATACGACAACGAAAATCGAATACTACAAAGCAATACATACTTTCCGAGCCTAAGTTGAAGTTGGAACCTACCAAATTAGGCTAAGGTTAGTGTGGAGGCTTGAAGAAATGTTGGAGAGGTTTCTAGAGACTTGTAAGTGGTGAGAATAGGTGAAAATGAGTAAAAAAGATAGTTTGGGGCTATTTATAGGGCTGTGGGTCGGGTCACTTAATGGGCTTTTAAGTGGGCTTCTAGGATTTTCACACAGGTTCGTGGGCTTCTGGCAGTCCGTTTTAAAATGCTCATAACTCCCTACTACAATGTTGTATCGACGAATGGTTTATTGATTTGAAAACTAGACTTGATGAACTTCAATTTGGATAGTTTATTCACTCCATAACTCCTCATATGGTAGGAGATATACCTCGCTCAAGTTGGACCTAAAATCTTGTCCGAAATTTGCCCAGTTTTTCCCAAAGCTTTGAGAACTTAATTTCTCCAACCCGCTTGACCGCAGAACCTTTAGATATTCTCTTATTACTTGTTAGAAGTCTTTCTTATTACCTAAACTCATTATGCTAATTTCTTAGAGTTCCCTCTGGCCATTCAAGCGCTAAAAGCATATGCATTACTCAACCGAATTGGTATATAAGGTAGTGTTCTCAAAAACATATCGCCTCGAAATTACCATACAAACACTCCTTGAGGAACCAAAATATGACCCTAATTTCATTTCCGCCTTAACTTACCATGTCCATTCTTTCTTGCCCGTTGAAGGTAGTTATCAGTCCTGTGCAATTCTTTTAATCCTGACAGAAGCCCCAATTCGTAAGCTTTTTGATTGACCTCCTGAAGTGTCTCATAAGTATTGATGGATCCCAGACTGAGTTTTGTTTCTTCTTACTGAACCCCAAATCATTTCTCTTATATAACCCTTCCAGGGGTACTTTATTGCCAGCACAAAATTTTGGATTTCACCATATTGCCCGTCTAAATAGGACTCCTAACGATTTTAAACTATCCTTGATCGATGCCGGCTCACCATTACTTAGGAATTATAACCCCGAAGAAAGATATTCTCCCCAAACTTATTTCAGTAAAGCTCGAAACGGGTTATTCGCGTGAAGAATAACAAATGTTGAAATGTTTGGTGCAAGGTATTACATTCCTTCCCCCTTTATGAGCATTCGTCCTTGAATTTTGGGTTTTTCATTAATAGATACCAAGGTATAGCTTCATTTGCATGTGACTTATTCATATACGGCTATCCGTGGAACCTGCTCTTGTATTCGTGGTTAGTCTGCACGTAACTTATTCATATAAGGTAGGTGCCAATGTGACTTAGCTAGATTGGGTCGTCATAAGTTAGTATCAGAGCCCTAGGTTACCCGGTCTATAATGCAAGAGCGTGTATAGTAGAGTCTCGTGGATCGGTACGATGAGCTCCGTACTTATCTGCGAGGGGCTATAGGACATTCAGGAATCTCCAGTTTCTTTCATTCTAGCATGCTACTTTATTCTAATTGGTATCTGAAACAATCAAATTGGTATCTGACTCTTATCCCTTCTCTCTCACGGATGGTGAGACTCGAACTACGATAGCCCGAGACCAGGTGCTAGAGCCCACAGCTACGACTGGCACCAGAGGGCGACCGACAACCAGAGGACGCGGTAGAGCTAGAGGTCATGGGGCTGCCCTAGATAGAGATAGGGCTCCTACGGTAGGGAAACAGCGTGAGATATCTCCGTCTCTAAATCCTGAGAATCAGCAGGCTCGAGACCAGGCCGCCTAGGATGATGTGGCCCCAGCATGGACACAGCCCAAGATCACTTTAGAGCAGACTATGTAGGATACTATGGCTCATATTCTACTCCATCTAGATGCCCAGCAAGCTACCGCTTGTGTTACTACTCCGGGCAAAGGTTCGCACACTAGAGTTGGAGCGCAAACCCCTGACCTACTCGAGTAGCACACCCTGTTAGAGCTATGGCTCCCTGGATTGATGCAGTACTAGCCTCGAGAGATGATCTTAGACCCATGGCGTCCATGTTATAACCATGATAGGTCAGGACCTAGTTGGGAGGTTTAGGAAGTTGGAGCCGTCGAGGTTCTCAGGTGCTTCTAGAGAGGATGGTTATGAGTTCATCTTGGATATGCAAAAGTTGTTACATAGGATGGGGATCGTAGAGTCCCATGGAGTTGACTATGTGTCCTACTAGTTTCGCGGAGACGCGAAGACTTGGTGGAAGTATTTTGCTTCTTGCAGACCTGAGGGTTCTCCTCCCCTAAGTTGGACTCTGTTCTACCGGGCCTTCCTTGAGAAGTATGTACACCGAGCTTTGACAGAGGCGCGTAGGGATGAGTTTCTACGTCTTTAGCAGAGGGGATTGTCTGTGGAGGCCTACATGACTCGGTATCTATATCTACCCTTTTTTTAGTTTCTTTGACCTACTGAGCCTGATAGAATTCGGCGTTTCGTTGGTGGGCTCGTTGGTTCTCTTCAGATTCTTTGCCTTCAGATGGAGGTTATGGCGGCTTCCTTCCCGTCCATCGTTGAGCATGCTTCTTCAGTCGAGGCCGCTAAGGCTCGTGCATTTTGAGGGGGTAGTGAGAAGAGGCAGCGACAGATTGGGAGTTATGGTGGTTCTGATCAATCTTTTAGGCAATATCTGCCATATTCTGACAGTCTCGTGCAATCAGCTTTACAGGCTTCATCTAATGGGCCTTCCAGGCAGAATGAGAGATCTCATCTCCGACCTGCTGGTAGTGTGGTTCAGTCTGATTCTTCAACTTCTGTTCGTTAGGTTCAGCCTTCGAGGATTTGTCATGTTTGTAAAGAGCCTGGCCACTTTTCTAGAGAGTGTACTCCACCCAGGCAGGATATTCAGTCTCCAAGGACTCCAGCACCGTTTGGTGGCAGTTTTGGTGCTTCATCTAGAGGCGGTGTTCAGTCAGGCCGCTGTGGTACGCAGGTTTCTCGAGGTGGATCTCAGGCAGGGCAGTCTGGTCGGGGAAGATTTTATGTATTTTCAAATAGACTCGAGGTAGAGGCCTCAGATACAGTGATCTCAGATACTATTTCTGTCCAGCATAAGCTGTGTCTGTATTGTTTGATCAGAGTCTACCTATTCATATGTTTCTTCCTGTCATGCTATAGGCTGGGCCTTGTTGTGTGATTGGGTTTATCCACCCCGTGGTGTTGTGACTTATCTTATTCTATTATTGTTGGCCTGATGCCACGTGGAAATAGTAGATATTGGACATTATTGATGTGTCTTGATCATGGAATTGTGGTATCTTACTTGTTGACGTTTGATACAAGGATAGTGTTCTGTTATGGCTTTTATGGTAATATTCTTGTGATGTATTTGTGATATACGAGTTTGGAATGAGTAATTGAGACTTGACACAATTGGGTTTAGATGCTAAACATAGGTGATGACGTGTACTTGGATCCGGGCACTTGCCCTATTTCTATTCGCCATATCGGATGGCACCGGCCGAGTTGAGAGAGTATAAGGAGCAGTTACAGGATTTATTGAGCAAGGGGTCCTTAGATCGAGTGTCTCTTCTTGGGGTGCTCCTGTGTTGTTTGTGAAGAAGAAAGATGGATCTATGAGGATGTGCATTGATTATCGCCAGCTGAACAAAGTACTATTCGGAGCAAGTGTCCTATGCCTCGTATTGATGATTTATTTGACCAGCTTCAGGGTGCTTTAGTGTTTTCAAGAATTGACTTGCGTTCAGGCTATCACCAGTTGAGGATTTTTTAAAGACCGCCTTTCGGATGAGATATGGTCATTATGAGTTTCTGGTGATATCATTTAGGCCTACCAACGCCCCGACTGCTTTCATGACTTTGATGAATGGCACCTTTAGGCCATTCCTTGATTCTTTATAATTGTGTTTATTGATGATATCTTGATGATTTGGGGTTGTTGGCCGTGGTCTTTTCTGTAAAGAGTTGGAGGCTTAATGATGGTGTGAGTGACACTGGTGTACCAATGGCGGGTCACCAATTCAGCAACGGTAGGGTATTAGACTTTGGTATGTGAGGATGAGCGTAAGTTCAGTGATGATCATCAAATTGGGCAATCGTATTGTGACTGCATGTAATAAAGAAAGAAAGTTGACAATAAGGACATGAAGGAAGACTTTCGTGGTAAGTGCATAGCAAAGTGAGACTTCATAGAATATCTTAGACAAGAGTACTTTTCATGAGTTTTGGCAAAAAAATTAGTATCTGACATGGTTATCAGGATAAGGTTGCGACTAATGCAAAAAGGTTATTCTTTGATAAAAGCTCGTTGATGTTAAAGGACTACTCGATTATTAAGTGAATGTTATGGGTACATCATCTGATCGGTAAATTGATTGGGTTGTAAACTTCTGAGGAGCTAGTGATCGACTGAGGGAAATGACTTCAAATATGGGCGTAAATGATGAGTTAAGGACTTGAGGAGTTACTGGTTGCTACACTTCAATTTAAGGAGAGGAATTGAAATTGTTGTGGTTCGTTCAGCCCAGAGAGATGATTAGATTATAGGATCGAGTTGATTTGAATGGTTGTCGGTTGATAGTGATAAAGTGATTTGAAATGTCATATGGGTACTTGACTCGCGTTTGGATTACGGGGACATTATATCGTGACACACGGTAAGGGGTGTGACCAATGAGGTTGATGGGTGTCTTCGAGGTTAAGAGCAAAAAGGAAATCATTGAAATAAGAGTTAGTGATGTGAGAGCTTAGTTGTGATTGTACAGTGTAGAGTAGGCTGAGAATGTATGGATGAGCTGGTATGTTCGGTCATGTCATAGACTAATCGGGTTAGTGGTGGAAAAAGGTAGGGAACCTTGTATTCATTGTGTAAAAGTTGGCTAAATCCCTCTACTAGTGGTGTTATTACTCAGCTTAGGTGATTGAATAAAAAGGGATAGTCGTGCGAGGGGTTAGAGGTGATTCTTCGAGGACTAGAAACATTAAAGATTTGAGTAAGGGTCAGACGATGGCGGTATAAGTGAACTGATAGAAATTGAAAAAGTGAAAAGTCGAGAAAAGGTATAGTTGATCAAGAGTTAACAGAAGATGTGTGCGGATCGAAAGGTCCGAGATCTAGAGTTTGTCATTGGTGACCAGGTTCTATGGAAGATTTCACCCATGAAGGGGGGTGTTGTGAGGTCTGGGAAGAGAAGGCAAGTTGAGTCCGAGGTATATTGGGCCATTTGAGATACTTGACAGTGTAGGTGATGTTGCTTATGAGTTAGCCGTGCAGCCACGCTTGGCGGGAGTTCATCCATTTTTTCATGTTTCAATGCTGAAGAAGTACCAAGCCAACGGTACCTTCATTGTTCGTTGGGATTCAATTTTTTTCAAAGAGAATCTTTCCTATCAGGAGAAACCTGCTATGTGTTCGAGATATCCTCAGTTGTTATGGTCTCACGTAGCTTTTCCCGTTCTCTTCCTTATCGCTCGAGGATGAGCGATTGTTTAATTGGTATCTGAAATAACAACCTACATGGTTGTTATAGTGCTTTCGGCACTCTTTGATCTTTTCCCAAGCGTGTCAGCTCTCTTTTGACCCGAGGGGACTGTTGACACACTTTTCGAGATGTTAGGGGTTGATTTGGGTCACTTTCTGAGAAATTTGGCTTTAAGCAAAAAAGGTTTGACCCAAAGTTGATTTTTGGGTAAACGAACCTTGCTCGGATATTTATCAATTCCGAGAGGTCCGGATGGTCATTTAAAACTTTTGTGTGTGGTTGGTCTAGTTCTGAGGCACTTGGGTGCAATTTTGGACTTGGGTTGGAAAGTTAGTTTAGAGGTTTCGGGGGTTAACTCGGTCAACGAAACCCCCGATGGAAATTCCCAGATATTTTCGAGCGTTAGTCGGGATTTCGGGTGGAGTCTATGAAAGTTGGGGAATTTCCTGGTGTACCTGCTGGTGCCCGTCTCGGCGGCACCAGCACTGCTAAAGCGATACCGCCGAAGCGTTAGGTGGACTGCTGAAGGGGTCAGGGCATTTCGTGAGGGACAGCTGAAATGGTACCCTAGTGCGCTGAAGCGCTGCAGCTGAAGCGATCTGAGTGTCCGCGGAAGCGGTGAACGGGCAATGACTGGGGTATTTAATGATATAAAGCCCTAAGTCTTTTCATTCTTTTATTATTTCGAAAGTGGTTCATCTTGGAAGCTTTTTGTCACGACCCCACCAGAGGCCGTGACGGGTACCCGATAATATCATACCGGCACCTCTTATCATGTATTCTATCCGTACTACTGAGTGGGCCATATGGACGATACAATCATATCTTACTCAACATAATCATCAATAGCATACTCGTGAACGAGTGTCAGTAGGTTTTAACAAAAGATTATACAACCACAAGGGTGAGCAAGACTACGAAACATTTGGTGCGCACACGTACGTACGAGCCTCTAAATAACATACATATATCCACACAGTCGGGGCCGGATTCCACCGTGCCCAAATATGTACACAAAAGTAATACCGTAAATCGAAGCTCGGAACAAGCGGAGCGCTCCCAATATGCGGCGGTGGAGCTCCTAGGGATCGGATGCGTCTACTTTTTACTGCGGGCATGAACGCGGCGTCCACAGAAGGGACGTCGGTACGAGCAATGTCTTGAGTATGTAAGGCATGAGTAACAACATATGGAAGGATACAAAACATGAATAGTAACAAGACGAAAATATGGAACATATCATGAGATGAAGAGTAACACAGTACATCGAGTGCCTTTTAGGCGGGTACATGCATGCTTAGTCTTTGCGGAACGTGCGGCCCGATCCATATATATATATATTATATTATATATATATATATATATATTATATTCAGAATGTGCAGCCCGATCCATATAATATATTGCTGCGAAAGTGCGGCCCGATCCATAACCACATATCCCGCGTCCGGGCATCCCGCGTCGGGACGGTATCAAGTCATATTATACCAGCGATCGGTGGTTACGCGTATATAACGCTCTCGCCCTTTCCCATATTCCCCATATACATATACATATATCATATTCATATATCATATAAGTAGTATGCATGAGAGCCCAAAGAAAGTCATGTATCTATCGGAGTGACGTAAGGTCGGTAGCCTCCGATCATATTATGGATTAATCGTGGTCGCTTTGTCTCACTTTGGAGGAACGATTATTATAAGGTGAGACTGTCAATGAAGAATAGCTTCACGAGGAAATAGCTTCACGAGGAAACATAAGATAGGATCATAAGGCATCAATTCATATACTTTGGAATCCTTAAAAAAATAGTCATCATTCATGAATAAAATTGAGAAATCAAGAAATAGCTCAACATTCTCATATCGTCATTGAAATCATAAACTTGGAACCTTTAAACATAGAATCATCATCATCATATTCATCGTAGGAAAATATTCTCATTTTTGGCATCATCGTTGTCATTGTAAAACATATCCATCGAGTTGTCATGAAAGCTTACGGAGTCATAAACCTCTATTTTGGAAAGATACCGACATTTTAGAAAGCATTTACGGGTCATCGGGAAAAGAAATCATGCCTTAGAATTATAGACTTCTAACTTTTGACAACAACAAAGTTATGGAAGCATTTATGAAACCGTAATTTAAGAATCATGCCTTTGAAAGAAAGGGGAGAGCCTTAACATACCTGCTCGACCTCCTATTGGCTACGTCTATCCGCCCGAGCTCACAAATCTACATTCGAGAGGATTCACACTAATGTTAGTCTCCGTATCACATACTTATCTCAAGTTCCAACTTAAACTATTTTATATTCTATCGAAAATCGGGAGCTCTCCCATTTAGGTGCCTAGCCCGAATTCTCAATTCATCAACCACCAACAGCAACAACAATACCAACATCAATAATATCATTTCCTATATCAAAGTATTCCATAAAACAGCCCACACGCTGTTTTCCAATTTCCATAACTAGTCAATTCACTATTCAAACATTTAATTGTTCTGCCGAATTCATAAACTACACCAACAATCCGCATGCTAACAATCATCATTCTTATGAACACAAGAACCTATATTAACATCATATTACTTTCCAAAACAGCCCACAACAATTGCAACGTCAACATGAGTCATCAAACATTCATTTTCATCATAGAATCTACAACAAACACAACTACAAGACTAAGTAAAATGAATTCATCATTCTTACACACATGGCATACACACGGCCAAGGCAACCTACACGGCCACCACAACAACACCACAATTTCATGGATTTCGTTCCTTTCCACACTCCACAACATACACGAACCATGCATAACATATGAAAAATAGGATTGAACCATACCTCTTTCACTTAGTTCCTCAAATTGGCTATGATTTGCACCTTGAATCGACGTTTGTTCTTACTACTCCAATGACTCCACCACATTGTTATGCACCCTCTAAGGAGTAGAATTGCTACAGAAAATTATTTCTTTTGATCACTTCCTTCTCTCTCTCTCTCGGTTTCAAGCTTGGCCGAATGGCTTGGCTTATTTTTCTCTCCAACTCTCTTGAAATTTCTAGAGCAAAAAAATGATGAAGTGTGGTCTTTACTTTACCATCACACATATATATATATATGTATATAAATGGGCACATGGCCGGCCATGTGCCCCCCCCCCCCCCCCTTTTTTCTCTTTTTTTTTTTTTTTTTCTCTTCTCCAAGTTTCTAGAATTTTTCTTAAGTCATAAAAGATGAGCAATTTTCTTGCTTGCCTAGTCATCTTGTCTACATGTACATTTAATCCTTAAATATAAGATGACCACATGTACATCTTCATGGCTTAAGATAATTGGCCAACCATGGGTGGGACCCACGGCCACTTGGCTTCTCAAACAAGTCATGAGCTAATAATAATTTCCATGAACTAATAATAATTTCCGAATTCCAAGTTTGCCCTTAATATTCCATGCCATTAATATTTATAAGCGACTTGCGCATTAAATCAAAACCAGAAAAATGGCCTTGCCCTTAACTTTCCTTCAAAGCCTCGGAAGCTTAATCTCCTTAGTTCACTTGTTTTCCAGTCCTTCCATAACCTATTACACGAACTCGGACTCTCGTATTGCAAAATGAGCACCAATGATCTTGCATCCTTTCAACAATAACTCCGGTGTCTATAGTTAACTAGCTAACTCCTAATAAATCTCAATGTACCGAAACTTGGGGGTGTAATAATCCCTCCCCCCTTAGGAACATTCGTCCTTGAATGTTAGACTCTTAGGGACTTAAAAACATACTAGAGCTTTTCCTATAACTGTACTACTATCATCTTATCATAACTACCCAAAATTCGGTCAAAGAATCATTTTGGAGAAACATTACATCCCTGAGGGTACTGAGGGCTCGGTTTGTATATCTTCTGGAGGGTGAAATAGATGCGGGTACCTGGACTTCATTTCTTCCTCGGCTTCCCAAGTCATTTCTTCTCTGTTATTATTCCTCCACAAAACTTTGACTGAAGCTACATCCTTGGTCCTGATCCTTCGGACTTGTCTGTCCAGAATAGCAACCCGTACTTCTTCATAGGACAATTTCTCCGTGACTTGTACATCATCCACAGGAACAATCCTGGAGGGATCTCCAACACACTTGCGTAGCATGGATACGTGAAATCTTGGGTGGATGATTCTAATTAAGGGGTAAATCCAACTCATATGCTACTCGGCCCACCTTGCGCACAATCTTGTAAGGCCCAATATAACGAGGACTGAGCTTCCCTTTATTACCAAACCTCATCACCCCTTTCATCGGTGATACTTTCAAGAACACCCAATCATTGACTTTGAATTCTAAGTTTCGCCGACGGTTGTCCTCATAGGATTTTTGACGACTCTGAGCCGTTAGTAGCCGTTCTTGAATAAGTTTGACCTTTTCTACCGCTTGTTGAATCAAATCTGGGCCTACTAACTGTGCCTTTCCTACCTCGAACCATCCAATAGGCGATCTACACTTTCTCCCGTACAAAGCTTCATATGGAGCCATTTGAATACTAGAGTGATAGCTATTGTTGTATGCAAATTCAATCAGTGGCAGGTGATCGTCCCAATTACCTCCAAGATCTAGCACGCATGCCCTTAACATGTCTTCCAGGGTTTGGATAGTGCGCTCTGCCTGTCCGTTGGTTTGCGAATGGAATGCTGTACTAGTTTCACCTGCGTTCCCAAGCCTTCTTGAAAGGATCTCCAGAAATTAGCCGTAAATTACGCCCCTCTATCCGTAATAATAGACACTGGAACCCCGTGGAGTCGTACTATCTCCTTGATGTATAACTTCGCATAGTCTTCTGCTGAATACGTCGTTACGGCGGCGAAAAGTGAGCCGGACTTCGTGAGCCTATCAACTATCACCCATATAGAATCGTATTTGCGTTGGGAACGAGGCAAGCCTACAATGAAATCCATATTAATCGCCTCCCATTTCCAGGTGGGGATCTCTATAGCTTGCAGTAATCCTCCGGGCTTCTGATGCTCTGTTTTGACTTGTTGACAATTTGGACATTGGGCAACAAACTCCGCTATGTCTCTTTTCATGCCATCCCACCAATATAAGCATCTGAGGTCATGGTACATCTTTGTTGCCCCCGGATGTACAGAATAACGAGCATGATGTGCCTCACCCATGACCTGTCGTCGTAGCCCAGCAACATTAGGCTCACATAATCTTTCTCTATACCATAACACTCCGTTGGGCGTCACCTCAAATGGGGTCTTCTCCTTTTGAAGAGCTGTATCTCTATCTTGTGTCGAAACGGGGTCCTCGTCTTGACGGCTCTTTTACCTCTTCTATAATAGAGGACTCGAACTCCCACCGAGAGAAACTCCACTATCTCCGAGAACTAGCCAAACGGACTCCAAGGCTGGCTAGTTGGTAAATCTCACGAACTATCTCCTGGCTTCCTGGTTGTACATCGTCAAGCTACCCATAGATTTACGGCTAAGAGCATCCGCTACAACATTCGCTTTCCCTGGATGGTATAGGATATCAACGTCATAATCCTTTAACAGCTCTAGCCACCGTCTTTGGCGTAAATTCAGCTCCTTTTGTTTGAAGATATATTGTAGGCTTTTATGATCTGTATAAATGTCCACATGGACACCATATAAATAATGTCTCCATATCTTTAATGCGTGAATAACCGACCAATTCTAAGTCATGGGTTGGATAATTCTTCTCGTGTTTTCGTAATCGCCGTGAGGCATAGGCAATTACTTTGCCATGCTGCATCAACACGCAACCTAGTCCGACACCTGAAGTGTTATATCCCGCATTTTTGTATGTTGGGATATTCCGAGCTAGTCGGGAAAAGTTGAGGGCAAGACAATTTTGGAAGGCGAGGTTGAGATTTGTAATCTTCGAATTCGTTTTAATGCACACGTCGCATAGAAGTATTGGCATGGAATATTAAGGGTAAACTTGGAATTTGGAAAATTATTATTATTATGTATGAATTCTTGGAGAGGTCAAGAGGTTGTGGGCCCCACCCATGATTTGGCCCAATTACCTTATGCTATAAAGTGGTACATGTGCTCATTTTACATTGCAAGAGATATATATATATAAAGGGACAAAGGATGACCAAGTCAAGAAAATTATTCATCCTTTATAGTTTATGAAAATTCTAGAGAAATTGAGAAAATTGAAAAAAAAATTGGAGGGAAAATAGGGGCACATGACCGGCCATGTGCCCCATTATTACTATATATATGTGTGTGATGATCAAGAAGAACACACTTCATCATTTTAAGTTCTAGAGAAATCAAGAAAAATGGAAGAAAATAGAGAGAGGGCAACCGGCCAAGGGGCTGGCCGAAACTGCCCCTCAAATTTGATCATGGAGAATTATTCTCCTTCTAGTTTCCTACTAAATGGAAGGTCCCCTATCCTATAGAGTAGTTGTTGGAAGAAGAAAACCAATCGTTTTGCAAGGAGCAAGGTCTAGCCGTGTAGAAAAGTGGAGTGAAGAAGGTATGATCCAATCTTCCCTTTTATATGTTATGAATGGTTTGTGAATGTTGTGGTATGTGGAAATGAATGAAAAACATGAAAATAGGGTTGTTGAAGTTGAGCCATGGATGTTAATGTTTGGCCGTGTATGTGTGTTGCATGCCTAGGGTGATGAATCAATTTTAATTGGCATGTTGGGTGTTGTAGTGTGTTGGAATGAATGGAAATCATGAAACCTTGAATGTTGGTGTGTTGGCCGTGGTGTTGTGTGTGTAGTCGTGTGTGGGCTGTTTTGGAGGGGATGTGATGAACAAATTTTATGTAATATTTGGTTGTTGCTTCTTGTAGATTATGTGATGAAAAATAAAGGTTTAATGACTTATGTCGAAGTTGTAGTGTTGCGGGCTGTTTTGAAAATTAATATGATTCTAATATGTTTTCTTAAATTTATGAAGATAATGTGGTAATGTATGGAATTGTTGACGTAGTATGGGAATTTGAAAGAAAGAAACGCCTTATTGTCGTATTCATTAAGTTGGAAGGTTTTGGGTTTCATAGCATATTGTTTGAATGGTCTTGAATACTTTGTGAATTGTTCGGAATATTCTTAAATCTTGTTTGGATGGTTGTGGGTTTGGTTGTTGTTGATAATTGGCCGAGTTAAATTCTCGGGATTGGTGAATATATAGGGGAAATGCTGCCAAAATTTCGGTAGACAAACATGAATTTAAGTTGAACTCTTGGAAGCTACAACTCACAATTGGTAAACATGACCATTTGTAGATTTTGGAGAAAACGGGATTCGAATTTGGAGAAGCTTAAGAAGCGGAAAAGGTATGTAAGGCTTACCCTTTCTTTCTCCTGGC
Organism: Lycium ferocissimum; assembly: GCF_029784015.1. Classification (NCBI taxonomy): domain Eukaryota; kingdom Viridiplantae; phylum Streptophyta; class Magnoliopsida; order Solanales; family Solanaceae; genus Lycium; species Lycium ferocissimum. The sequence goes on along the minus strand of NW_026718814.1, from coordinate 7,936 downwards.
ATGTCCTAGATATACTAGGCTTGAATTTGGACCTTGGGAACAACTCTACTCTTCGGAATCCACGTCCGAAATTGCCCCTTTTCTTTCAGTAGAATTGAATCAATTATGTTGCTAATGGTTGGAAAAGTTGTCTAAACATCTAGAACTTGAACAAATGGGACCTAACTACCTTAAAACTATCACGAATGACATTATGAAGTGTAAAATACGTAAATTGGGTATGCCACCTCATTTGACCCGAGGTGGGCCCACAATCCCCGAGACCTATGTATATTGTTCTATTTGCCTTATTTCCGTACGATAATTAATGGAAACCTTTGGCTAATGTTCCAAGTTTGTTATAAGTATTTGGTAATTCAGATGTGAGTATTCTGGTTCGGCTATTCTGGCATAAACGCTTCGGTACGAATGATCTGATTTGAATATTTTGATATAAGCATTCTGATATAAATATTCTGATATAAGTATTCTGGTATAAGCCTTCCGATATGAGAATTTCGACATAATCAATACGTTATGAACATTTGGTATAAGTATTTTGACACGAGTATTCCGATATAAGTATTCTATTATAAGTATTCGGACGTGAGTCTTCTGATCTGAGTATTTTGATATGAGCATTCTCTGTAAGCCTTAATGTTCTTCATGTACGATTTCGGATCGCTTGAAAAGTCCGAAGAGGTTTCTGTATTTCAAACGTTTATAACTTTCTGATACCAGCTCGGAAGAACCCGAAACTCGTTTCTGAGCCTTCGAATGTTGGTAAGTGTACGTATTCATCGAGTCTGGATTTATGTGCATATGGTTTCTCACGACTCTGTTCGTGCCTGACTCATTGTATCTTTCACTGAGTCCCGAGCCAGGGCATGTTATGTTCTCGTGCGTACTTCACGGTATGATTCGCTGAGTCCCGGGCCAGGACATGATCTCGTGCACACTTCTCTGCATTATTCACCGAGTCCCTCGTACTTGCGGGCCGGGACACATTATCTGTATGTATTTATGATTTGATGGTACGGGGATGGCGGCCAGGATGGCACATGATGATTATTCACCGAGACCCGCAGTAGAGGGCCGGGACACGTTATGTATATTTGGTACATGATTCTGACATGCATGATTCCATATTACCGAGTCCCTTAACAAAGGGCCGGACACGTTATTTGCATATATGACATATGATTATTTACACATGATCCTATTCACCGAGTCCCTCATCAGAGGGCCGGGACACGTTAGGTATATTTGGTACATAATTTTGACATGCATTGATGAGTCTATCCACCGAGTCCCTCACAGGAGTGCCGGGACACGTTACACGCATATAAGATATGTTACTTTGGCATATGGTGATTCTGTTCGCCGCGTCCCTTCGTAAAGGGGCCGGGTTCTTTATCTGTGTAAATTCTATATGATTCTGATATTCATAATCTAATCTGTGTCCGAAAAGTAAGCATTTTGGAATTCTGTATGCTCGGTATTCCGTCCGCTATATGACCTCGTACGAATATTGTACGTTACGTATTCTCGTCCGGTATAAGAAGTCATCGAGCATTACGTGCGTTCGGTATTCCGTCCGATACATAATCTTATCGAATAATACGTACGTTCGTACTCCGTCGACGTGTGACATCTCCGTGCACTCCGTATTTTCTGCACCTTCGGACATACGGTCCGTGATTGTAAAATAAGCATTACGGTACTCGGATGACCTACTTACTTTTCGTACCTTTTCGGCATATGAGACGGTATGTATGGATTGTGTACCGAAAGGTAAGTGTGCAGTATTGAGTAGTGTATGCACCTGGTAGTTAAACGTTCGGTTTCGTTGTTATAGTTACATTTCTTTGTGTTGCATGCCTTGCATACTCGGTACATATTCCGCATCGACCCCCTTTCTTCGGGGTCGCGTTTTCATGCCGCGCGAGTACTCCCGTGATGATTAGCGACCGTTATAGAAGATGTACCCGGCTGGATTGGCAGGCTCCATTTGCTCCTGGAGTGTTGCCGAGTTAGAGTTGTATGATATGCTTTACGTATGGATGTTAGAGACTTTGCGACGCCGTCGTGGGTGTTGGTTGTCGGTTGTAAGCGGCCCCATCAGCCGATACGTTATATGCGTTGGTTCTGTTTGACTACAGAGTTTATGTAATTTGAAAGCAACGAAAATAATTATTTCTGAAAGTTGTATTTTGTACTTTATTTTTATTAGAAAAAAAAAATTTATGTGCGTAACAAGAGTCTGTGGGTTCGCTCGGCTCCGGACGTGGGGTCGGGTGCCCATCACACCCCAATAAGGTTAGGGTGTGACATGAAGCATCACAATAAATAACTAAGCCCTCCGATCCTTCGGGGAGTGTCAAGACTGGGGCCGAAGTCAACCTATTTTTCAATTCCGAAAAGGCCGCGCTCACACGCATCCGTCCACTTTGAAACTTAACCGCCTTCTCTCGAGTCGGCTTCGTTAATGGTGCTTGCGATGGAAGAAAATCCTTCTACAAACCTTCTATAGTAACCGGCCAAACCCAAGAAAACTACGGACCTCTCGGGCGTTGTTGGCCTTGGCCAATTCTTCACGGCTTTAATCTTACGTGTATTTACCCGAATACCATCGCGGAAATGACGTGGCGGAAAAAGTCACCGAATTCAGCCAAAATTCACATTTTAAAATTTGGCATATAACTCACGAGCTCGAAGGATTCCAAGAACAGTACGCAAATGGTCTGCATGTTCCGCTTCTGATCGGGAATACACCAAAATGTCATCAATGAACACGATCACGAACAAATCTAGGAAAGGCCTGAATACATTATTCATCAGGTTCATGAATATCGCCGGAGCGTTGGTCAGGCCAAACGACATTACCCGAAACTCATAGTGGCCGTATCTCATTCTGAAAGCCGTCTTGGGAATGTCCTCCTCCTTAACCTCAATTGATGGTACCACTGATCTTAGATCTATCTTCGAGAACCATTTGGCACCCTGTAGTTGGTCAAACAAATCGTCGATCCTTGGAAGGGGGTACTTATTCTTTATGGTCACCTTGTTCAATTGCCTATAATCGATACACATTCTTAAGGAACCATCTTTCTTTCTCACGAATAACACGAGGGTGCTCCCCATGGCGACGAGCTTGGCCTAATAAAGCCTTTTTCGAGCAAATCCTTCAATTGCGCTTTTAACTCCTTTAGTTCTCGTTAGTGGGCCATTCGATATGGGGGGATAGATATGGGCTTAGTATCGGTGTAGCACATCAATAGTGAACTCAATCTCCCCGCTGCGGCGGTAAACCTGAAGCTCGTGCGGGAACACCTCTGGGAATTCATTCACCACGAGGGGACGGATTGAAGGGTTGGTGGTTTTGCTTCTATGTCTTGAACCCGAACCAAATGATAGATATAGCCTTTGGCAATCATCTTTCTTGCTTTGAGGTAGGAGATAAATCTATCACACCCCGACCTTACTAGGGTGTGATGGGCACCCGACCCCATATCTGGAGCCGAGCGAACCCGCCGACTCTTATTACATATATAAACTCTTGAATCAATTAAGAATAAAATATATGTTACGCTCTCAATTTTTTTTTTATAAGTAAAATCTGTCATCATATGGGGCCCGTGACATGAAACATAATAACATATCGACCGGCGAAGCCGTCTACAAAGCTGACACTCTATACCCACGACTCTGTCTGCAAAGTCTCTAACATGATAACTCCTAGCGTGCAAGCTCTGACTCGGCAACACTCCAGAACCAAATGGAGCTCGCCAACTTCGCTGGAACATCTTCTATAATAGCTTCAACTCATCTGGGTGTACCTGCGTGGCATGAGACGCAGCCCCCGAAGAAAAGGGGTCAGTACGAACAATGTACTGAGTATGTAAGGCAAGAGTAACAACATAACATCATGATATAAAGCTTAGAGCACAATATAGAGTCAGAAAATAACCTGTACCTCTGTTTGCCTCTTTAGGTGAATATCATGTAAGCCAACTTTACCTTTTGAAACGACATATGGGTATTTACAAGTAAGCGCCCGACCATATAGGTACGGTGTAATGCTGCCCGTCCATATAGGTACGGTGTAACGCTATCTGAGCATATCATGGGGTAAAGAAGTAATCTGTACATCTGAGTGCCCCTTGGGGCGGATACCATGCATGCTAGCTTTCTTTTTAAAAAAAACATATAAATGTCTGTAAGTAAGCTGCCCGACCACGTAGGATCGGTGTGTAAACTGCCCGTCCGTATAGGAACGGTGTATAAGCCCGCGTCCGGGGTATAATCTGCCCACTATAGTGGTGTGTCTGCCCAGCCGCCCGTTGGACGGCGCGGTGTGATACTGCCCGGCCATGTAGGCACGGTGTTATAAAAAAAAACATACTTAAATACAAAGCATGCATGAGAGCCCAAGCGAAAGCTACAACTCTATCGGAGTGACGTAAGGTCGGTAACCTCCGATTGCATTATGGAATAATCATGGTCACCATGCCTCACCTTGAAGGAACTAGTATTATAAGGCGAGACTGTCAACGAAGAATAGCGTTAAGAGAAAACATAGAATGAAACCATAAACCTTGTAAGACGTCAACTCATATACTTTGGAGTCTTTAGAAAATAAGGTCATAACCAAGGAACAGAATTAAGGATCAAGATCTAGTTTGATACTTTCATATTCATATTAAATCCTTAACTTGAGACTCTTAGTCATGGAATCATTCTCGTCATACTCATCATAGACATATTCTCTTCCTTGACGTCATTGTTACCATTATTATCATAGAAATACTCTCGTTAGAATAGTTGCAACACTTATCGTTTAATAAACGGAACAATAAAGAAAATCCGGGAACAATGGGCCCACCTCGGGTCTAATGAGGCGGCGTACACAATTTACGTACGTTACATTTTATGACGTCACTTGTGAGAGTTTTAAGGTAGTCGGTCTCATTTGTGCAATTTCTAGATATTTAGGTAATTCTTCCAACTATTCATGAAACATCTAATTCAATTCTACTGAATGAAAAAGGGGCAAATTTGGGCGCGGATTCCGGAGAATAGGGTTGCTCTCGAGACTCGTATCCAATCCTATTATGTCTAAGACATGCCAAAGAAGGAAGGGCAAGGCCTTACATACCTTTTCCGCTTCTTACGCTACTCCAGATTCAAATCCCAAACTCTCCAAAATCTACAAATGGTCACATTTACCAAATATTGATTAGTGCTTTTAAGAATTCAATCTTGAATAAACATTTGTTTACAGAAATTTCGGCAGCATTTTCCCTGTAAATGCGCCATCCCCGAGATTCTAACTCGGCCAATTTCAAACAACAAACCCGAGAATGGAACTCGCCAACATTATTAGCAACAATTCCAACAATTATTCCAACAATGCTTACAATATTTACAATGATTCAATGGTACCCGAAATCTTCAACAAAGAAGTACTCGCACATTTTTCTTGTTCTAGATTCATAAACCATATCAATAACCACTCATTATCAACATCATTCATGCAATGTAAGAATTCAAACTAATGTCGCATTAACTTTTTCAACATTGCGATAACGATTACAACTTCATTCCCAACCACCAAACCTACATTTTTCATCATAGAATCCACAATAACAATACTAAAACATCAAATAGAATTAAGTCACCATACTTGCCAATCCATACCTCATTCGGCCACACTAGCAACATTTATTTTTTTTTTGTAAATTTTTCATCCATTTCTATACGTTACAACAACCAACAGGCTACCTAAAATTAATTCATTCTTCCTACACAACATTGCATACACACGGCCCACCTTGCACACACGGCCAACACCGACAACAATCCTATTTCATGAATTCCATTGGTTTCTACATACTTCAACATGCATGAATAATCAGAACACAATTAAAAGAGATTGAATGCATACCTTTTATACTTGGTTTTCCAACTTTGGCTAGGCTTATGATATATTCCAAAAGGACATTTTATTTGCTCCAACGCTCATACCACGTCGAGAACCTTCAAATTAGTGGAAATACTTGAAGAAAATTATTTTTGATCCAATACTTCAAGGCTTCTTCTTTTTTTTTTTCTTTTCTCCTCTCTTTGGCCGTCCCCTCTCCTCTCTTTCTTTCTTTGTTTTCTTTTTCTTCAACTAAAATGAAGACTCCTCTTATATATATATATATATATATCTTCCAAGTCATGTGAGGGGCACATGCCCTCCTCTACACTTTTCTAGATTTTTCTTTTCTTTTTCTTGAATTTTTCCCCAAAATAAAAGATGACTTATTTTGTCATCCTTTCCCCTTATTTTTCTTCACATGGCCAATATGGACCTTTTGGAACCTTCATGAACACCTTTTGTAAAATTTCCATTTTGCCCTCGACTTTCCTCAATATTACCATTTTACCCCTAGCCTTCCACATTATTTCCATAAACCATTTTGCGAATTTCTCTTTTTACCCTTAGCCTCTCATAATATTTTCATACTAATAATATTCATAAATAATATTCACGACAACTCGTACATTAAAATAATTTTGAAAGATGGTCATTCCCTTAGCTTTGCCACGACTACCTCGAATCATCCGAACGTACAAAATACGGGATATAACATCCTCCCCCCCTTTAGAACATTCGTCCTCGAATGTTCAACTGAGCTTATGGGGTCTTATAGCACTTCGAGGAAGTCCCGTTTATAGTTGTCTTTTCCTTTGAGCCCATGTCATATATTTCCTAGTCCCCTGCACCAACTCGTTTCTACCTCTTCATGCATCCTCTTGATAGGCCGATATGCTTTGGAACCCCGGTTTTCGGCTAATAAGTTTCCTTCCTTCGGATTCGTAGCCTACAATATGTTCTCCCCCCTTTAAGGGGTTCCTTATGTGCCAACAGTCTTTTCATGAGGTCCTCGCTTATGCCTTATTCCTCACCTTCTTTCCAACTTTGCACCTATCATATCGGAAACTTCCTACCCTAATTTTTTTTTCTTTTACCTTCCGTCTATGTCGTCCTTTCACTTGTTTGGCCCACCTGCTCGGGATTCTCCCTCAATGTCACACCCTGATTTTATTAGGGTGTGATGGGCACCCGACCCCACATTCAGAGCCGAGCGAACCCACGGACTCTTAGTACATACATAAGCTTCCAGACTCTTATCAGACAAAAATGATAAATACAACAAATATTTCGAGAATATCTTTTGTAGTTTACAAATCCACAGAAAATGTAATCATATGGAATCTACTACAGAATACAGAATGACACGTCGGCTGATGGAGCCGCTCACAACTGACATCCAGAACCCACAACTCTGTCTGCAAAGTCTCTAACAGATAATCAGAACACATAACAAACATAATCTGACTCGGCCGCACTCCAGGAATAAGTGGAGCTTGCCAACGCCGCTGGAACATCTTCTATAATGTCTTCTAGTCATCTGGGTGTACCGCGGCATGAAACGCAACCGAAGAACGGGGGTCGGACGAATATGTACCGAGTATGTAAAGCATAGAGACCCACGACGAGAATTATAACAAAGAATATACGTAACATAAAAATAATAACGGGAGTATCGTAAATGCTTACTCATAAACACAAACGGATGCATAGCGAGAAAACATGCCATACAGCCGGCCCCCATCACGGACTCGGCAACGTAAAAGTGGTCGCCCACGACGGCGCCACAACATATCGATCGATCATATCGGAATGTGCACATATCATAGCATATCGATAGCTATATCATATCGAGTGTGTACATGGCACATCATACACCACAACCTACGTATATATATACACCGCCCCCTCACCGAGGCACGCGAACAATGCGGGGAATACGCGTGATAACATATCCTCGGTCCGGGCTCGGTGAAGGAAGCATTGAGGCATCCACGAGTGGAGTAGTGAGAAACTAAATGCAATATAAGATGT